>NC_053024.1:163296031-163595514 GCF_003073215.2 Triticum urartu
TGCACTTTGTCATGATCAATCTTGTCCCACGGACTCATCCATACATGATGGACACTTTGTATGCTCTAACCATTATATTTTCGAGTGTCGTTTGTGTCTGCTCATTTTGCGTGTATACCACTCCGGCGACACCTTGGAGTACTTGGATTGCATAACGTCTTCCACTCCGTCCAACTACAAGTCCGTCCACGACTACCATTTCCATGGTGATGAAGATCACGATCCGAGGTCGGATCTTTCCCAGGGGGGAGGAGATGATGCGGAGCATCCCACGTTCATCCCCATGTACACTCCAACTACTCTCCAAGCCCCAAGGATACATAAGATGAGACCTCGACTATACACCATTGGACACAAGGTGAACTCGCTCCTCTTCGAACCATCACTTTCCATATGCGAGACATGGCTACTACCTCAAATATATGTTCTATGCATGACTAGGAACAAAGAGGAAGACCATGGACAAGACGGCGAGGACACCAAGTACAAGGAGCTGCCAAAGAAGCTCCAGCGAGCGGACGTCCGGCCTCCACCGGACGACCGGACAGCGAGCGGACGTCCGGCTTCCACCGGACGACCGGCGCCTGAAGCACAGCCAACGCCAGCTACAGCACCTCCCAGCGAGCAGACGTCCGGCCCCCACCGGACGACCGGTAATATTAACGGAAGTTCGAGGACACCGGACGTCCGATGCCTCTTCACAGAACGTCTTCAGCGAACATCCGGCGACTAGCGGACGACAGGTCCCTCCTGAGCCACCGGACGACCGGTACCTGCCTGTGCGCAGTCGGGCCTTTGGCCTTGTATCCCTCTCCCACTTACCCCTTCGTGGCTCTAGACTATATATACTCCTCCACCTCCTCCATTCGAGGGTTAGCATAGGTTGTGCTCATTTGAGATAGAGCTTTGCTCATCCATACGGATCTACTCCACAAGAGAGACCGCGCGCCTCTACAGAGAAGATCCACCTTGGATTCAAGACCCCTCACGAGTGGCCCCCATCAAGACCTCCTCATGGAGAAGAACTGGTTACCCTTTGTATTGTCCCTTGTTGACTTTAGATCGTGTGATCTCTATGTGTACTTGGATCTAGCATATGTGTGATCGTTCTTGTTGGTTTGAGTGATTCTCTCGTGTTTCCCCTCGTGATTCCCCTTGTGTTCTTTGTGCTCTTTGCGGGATCCGCTCCTTTCGTGAAAGATCGGCCATCTAGGGTTCCACCCTACATCAAAGGGTGTTACTTACCAAAGCTCGTTTTACAGGTTTGGTGCAGCTCCTCTTTAACTTGCCACACTCCTTGAAGATGTCCACAATATCCCATTTTTGGTCTTCATTGCTCCTCTGCATGTTAGCACCCGTAGTTTTAAAATCTCAACGTGGCAAGGAAAATATACTACTCCCTCCGTCCCATAATATAAGAACGTTTTTGACACTACACTAGTGTGAAAAACGTTCTTGTATTATGGGATGGAGGGAGTAGTAATACTCACGCATCTTGTGGGCAATATTAAAGCACTCGTCTGCCATGTTAGAGCATCTCAAACAGAAGTGCAATGCGCAACACTTTAAAAAAACATTTACAACGCCGGAATAGCCAGTTTTTGCGGGCCTGGAGTGCTGAGATCGAGAAGTAGAGATAGAGAGTAGTGACTAGAGAGTAGAGACATAGATAGTTCTCATCATAGATATAGCATACATAGATAAAAAATAGATAGTTCAACTACTCCTCGTCATCCGACTCCTCCTCGATGATGTCCTCCTCCGACGTCTCAATGTAGGCATGAAGATACCGATCATCGTCGGATTCCCAGGGCGACGCTGCTCCTAGCCTCATGTTGAATTGAGCGTCTGCTTTTCGCATAAGCTTGTCCTCGCGATAGGCGGCTTGCTCCGCCATCCTCTTCTCCCTCTCCATCCTCCTTTGCGCGTAGAACTCGCACTCATTGATGATGTCCTATGGGAAGCATTGGTGCCACAACGCCATGGCTTCCTCGTCCATCTCGGAGATGCCGAGACGGTGCTCCCACCTCCGATTGTCGCGACGATCCTCGTCGGTGATAAGTCGCGGCAGAGGCACGAGCTCCTGCGCCCGCTCCCGCGTCGGCACGTTGGGGAAGTTCAATGTTCTATGAGGCCATCGGAGGCGCCACGCCGCCGTGTCATATGTGTGGGCGGCCTCATTGGCGATGTAAAAATTGCCGAGGCTGAGGCGCATCCCGCGGAACCGGATCTCGGCGAAGAAGCCGCCGAAGGGGCGCGCGCAGACGCCGCGGTATCCCCAAGTTTCCTACCGACATGCGGCATGGTGGCACGGCGGCGACGTGGCGAGAAGGAGTAAAGAGAGAGCGGTGGTGAGGCACAAAGCGAGGAGAGAGTGGTGGCGAGGCACAGAGCGGGGAGAGAACGGTCGCAAGGCACAGAGCGGTGGGAGGGTGTTGGATTTTATAAAGCGCGCCGGACGCCGCACGCCAAAACTAGCGCGCGCCCAGCCACTTTTTCCCCCCCGCGCGATCCTTTCCCGGTGTCCCTGCTATCTCAACTCTCTTCTCTACTGTTATATTTATTTAATATTTAATATTTATCTCTACTTCTCTACTTTTTTCTTAAAAAATAGAGTTGGTGATGATGGTGTGCCTGCCATCCTACAATATAGGCCGTCCGATTTATATCTGACGGATAGGAAGGAAACTATGGCAATTTTGCAGAAAGATACCCACTCCCCTCTGCAGATTTGCAAATTAGGCCTTCCCTCATTCATCCTTTTCTCCCACAAGATAAACTACTCATACAAATGCATCTTGATGTTCCGTGCAACGCATGGGCATCTTGCTAGTTCTAAAAAACTTTCCATCATTTGCCACACTACTGGTTGCAGATGAAGAACCTACCCAAGCACAGCGCGATACCGGAGCGATGCACAATTACAAGCTGATATTCCGTTGGACAATGGAGGCTATAACCAATTACTTTTACGGGAACAATATCAACCAGGAAATTTGAAGGGTAGGTATGAATAAAATTGGAACTGCACGTGTGCTAAGTGATTCAATACACATATTACCAATCAAGGAGGAGAACGATGGTCATGGAGGCCTCTATGCATCATGGTCGGCAACGGGAGTCAGTTCATTGTCCACGACGGCGGTGCTTCTGCGCTTGGCGTCGGCTTCCGGGAAGCAGATCCGAGACCGTGGAAGACGGTGCCTGGGAAGAGGCTCTGTGTACGACGACGACGGTGGACCGGCTCTAGTGCGGCGTACAAGGTCATCGATGAGGCAGATGTGCTGCGATGGATGAGTGCACCGATGTAGAAGGGGAGGAGCACGAAGGCTGTGGTACCGTGGAGAAGTCTATTTTGCGGTGGGGATAGAAAATGGGGAGTATTCAGGTGTACTACTCTGGGTTCCTGGGTGGGGTTGGCTGGGCAGGGTGAACCTGAAGTTACGAAAATAGCCCCCTACCAAGCGTCATCCGTAGGCCTGTTCTGAAGGCTATGATGGTAACTTCGCACTGCTCGAATTAGGGTCGCAGGAGATTTTCCCGCTGACCTCAAAATTTTGTGACACTGAACTCCCTTTGTGGCGTGTTGGGTAGGCTAAGCAACTAGCTAGTAGTACTAGTAACTACTAGTACTCCCTCCGTTTTTATTAACTCTGCATATTAGGTTTGACCGAAGTCAAACTTCCTAAAGTTTGACCAAGTTTATAGAAAAATATAAACATTTACCATAACAAATATGTATGATGTGAAAGTACATTCAATAATTAATCTAATGGTATTTATTTGTTATTGTATATGTTAATATTTTCTGTTATAAACTTTCTGAGAGTTTACAAAACTTCACTTCGACCAATGCTAATACGCGGACTTAAATAAAAACGGAGGGAGTACATATTTGTTTTCTTAGTATGTAGTGAATTAATCATTTGTTGTAATTGTGAAATAAATATGTTAGGCTACTGACTTCGAATGTAATGGTCTATACAATTCAATAGTTACAATCATTGTTGAATTCCAAGATGTATACGAGGTCTATAGTGCTTCACAATATGCTCAAACTCACATAATCCCAGTCAAATGAGAATCTAAATGCATTTCATAGTTATTACTTTGTAGGATGCAACAAAACCAACCATAACTCTACATCATCCATTATAAAAGCAAAAATTTGAACACATCCCAATGTGTGAATGAAATGTGTAGAGAGAGCTTGCGAAGATGGAGCAGATAGGGCGAAAAAGATTGTATGTACGTGGACGAGAGAGTAGGAGAAAAACCTAACGAGAGAGAGAGAGAGAGAGAGAGAGAGAAAGAGAGAGGAAGAAGTTAGGTCTGTGACAAAGATGGAGACATGTAATATACATGAGATGCGTGTGCATCCGGATTCTGTACACGTGGAAGGAGAAGAGACAACAGGTTTGATGAGAGAGCTGGAAAAACATGGACGAGAGGGGAAGGATCTCATGGGTTGAGGGATTGATAATTTTGTGCGAGAGAGAGGGGTTGGTAATTTTGTGCGGGAGAGAGAGAAAGGGGGGAGGAGTCAGTCAGCCGTCATCCTGCTTCCAAATGGCCCCGCATTCTCTAGTGCAGTGTGGTCGCCGTCTTCGATCTCCTCGATGCCCTCTTTGAAGATTGAGGTGTGGTGCATGCTGGGGTGCAGAGAAGCACAAACGAGAGTGGTCGCCATATAACCTTGGATGGGGATGAATTGTGTGCTCGGGGGAGGGGGAGTGTGTGTGTGTCAGATATTGTGAGAAATCAAACATATGGAGAGAAATGTGTGTGTATGTGATGGAAAGCTACATGCTAAATAGGGTTTTCATGAAGAGATTGTGCGTGCGATATAGAGAGCGATGTGCGGGCCTTGAGGTGGGCAGGGGTCGGTTGAGGGTGTCAAAATGTGTGCATTGATGCATGTGTTACATGCGATCGTGCGAGGGACGGACGAATCGAGAGAGATGGTTGTTGTGTTACGGATGCTCCTCTCTCTCTCTCTCTCACACACACACAAGTACAAATAGAAGACCGTTCTCTCATGTATACACAATGTATCGACATCTGTCTATGTCTCACTCATGCATGATCATTTGCACATTCACACCTCTCTATGTATCTATCACACACACACCGTCTCCACATTGCCCTTCCGCCGCAACACACATATGGACAAATACACACGTTCTCTCTCAGTCACACACACAAAATCAGTATTAGAAAAAACTAGGGTGCACCTAAAACGTCCAAATCCAAATAAACAAGAACTGGAGCTAAATTCAAATATATGGAAACATTGTAGGTTCAAGAACTTTTCCAGGAAAAAAAGTTGAGTAATATTTGGGGATTGTTTTCACACACACAAAAAGGGTCGATGGATGTCCTTCGAGTGTGACATGGTGACGCACCGTTCGATCGACCGTGCGTCCGCGGTTCACGCGCTTGCACAGGATTCCATATCATGGCAGTGGTAACTAATATAAGCGCTGCCTCAGTCTAATGTTTATGTGTACTAGTACGATTTTCTTTTAAGTTTGACCAACCCAATATAAAACTAAACTAAGCTCCCATACACGCACTATGAATATGCCGCCGCCGTTGCGCATGCCGGCGCCCGCCTGCTCCGGCCAACCATTTCTCGCCCATCGCCGCTGTGTCGCTGCCATCCATGTGCCATGAAGCCGAAGGCTCGCCCACTCACTTTGTCTGCAGTCCCTCCTCGCGATGCCGTCACGCGAGCAGCTGGTGGAGCCACGTCTATGCACGCAACGTATGAAGAGGAGGACGAGTGCGTGCTCCCGCATGCCGGTGAGGACGAACTAGTGTGTCATTGTCATCTCCACCCGCACAGAGGAGGCCTGCATGGTGGCTGTCGTGGCAGAAGCCGGTCGCGCCCGCGCCGAGCCCGCAAACCGGGTGCGTACGCGGAATCTACTTTCGAGACCTTGAATGCCACGTGGATCCTACAATCTGAAGGAGAAATTTGGGTTAGTCGACTCTTGTGAGCCGTTGGATGCAACATGGATGGCCACAAGGGATTCTTCAACCTCCAAAACTGATGCATTGTTCATCTTCTTTCTCAGGCATCGAGCCGCCAGCCCGCCACATGCCTAACCGCCTGCCGTCGCCGCCCCCCCCTCCCTTGAACCCCCTGCCACCGCCATGCTCCCCCTCCCCCCCCCCGGGCATGATCCATTTTTTCCAGCGAACTGTATTCCACACCCAACACTCATAAGATAGATCATGGGCACCCTGCCACCCTAATATAGATACTGGGGTAGCTTCTCTGCCATCTTCTTCCTTTGCTCCATCGAACTTCTTTCACAAATCGACTAACCCAAATTATACTACTAGTACGAACGTACTCCCTCTGTCCCATAATATAAGAACATTTTTTACACTAGTGCAGTGTCAAAAACGTTCTTATATTATGGGACAGAGGGAGTATTAAGTATAGTAGGAACACGAAGATACGAGCAGTAGTACCAACTGCAAGAAGAACAGTAGTAAGACATAGTACTAGTACTACTGTATGTACTAAAGAGTTCAAATAACGAGAAAGAACATAAAGTTCAAATGACGAGAAAGAACATAACATAGTTCTGCTGGGGGCTCAGCACAACACACCCCTGAAATAAAACTAAGAAACTAGTCCGCTTGACACTGCAGTAGAACCAGCATGAGCGACGACACTGCCACCTTACTCGGAGTCCGAGTCCACATCCTCGACTTCGTCCTTGTTCCTCGTCCTCTTCCTCTTTGCCGACGCTTCTTTGCTTGAACCGGACACTGGGCTCTGCTTCTTCATCCAACCCTTGTAGATATTTAAACAAAGGTAGGCATCCATTGCTGCGTACAGGATGTAATCTTCATCTATTGTCTTTGACTCCTATGCATGATGAGACTCGTGGTGAGGTTTCTTCAGTTTAGCATACGAAGGATCAATCATGGCTGCTGCTAGGGTCAACACTGAAGGCTGAGAGGAGGACACCAGGATTGCCTTCTGGAGATCGAAGGGCTGGCCTACAACGAGGCCTATCCGACCAAGGATATCCCTGTCATTCCTAAAGTCTACATTAACGAATTTCACTCTTTCGTCCTTGAGGAAGTTCTTAAAATCCTGGCACTCAACGTCGACATGGCATATGTGGTAGACCAAGCACATGTTATGTACGCAAACCTGGATCATGGTGGGCTTCTTCTTCTCAGCCTCCTTTAGAATCTTCTCGCTTTCCAGGACTGTGGTGGACTCAACATCTTGCTCAGCGACCCACTCATCCTTTGAACTGTTGAACATGCGTAGGAAGCGAGCAAGGCATGCTTTCACCATCGCGGATCCACGGGTGTAGATGATGATGAACTCATTGCCGGTGATAGCTCTAACCTAGTACTCAGCGGCGACCATGGAGATTTGGGAGGCCATGGATTTTGGAGGAGGGTTAGGAGAAGTTGAACTGGTGTAATATGAAAGGACAGGACGACTGGGAGAGAGCTATTGTAAGGTAGAAGACGTGGACGAGTAGGGCATGCGAATGGCATGGGGTTGTTGGCTTGCCTGGCTGATAAATGGCTGCAAGCCCCCAAAGAGTTCTATAGTACTATGCGGGACCCACTAGATGTCATGTCTACTAGACTCATATCATAGGCCTGACGGTATAGCTTCTGCCTGTTCGCATGCCATGCCGACGCGTGGATGTAACTTCACTTAATTCCATCAACCGTCGCCCCTCCCATGACCTTTGCCTCCCTCGTGCGGTCGCGCCCTTTGAGACTTCAACCGGCTATAAATGAGCAATTTTTTTGCCTACTCCGCATGCATGATACTCCCTCTGGTCCTTTTTACTTCCGTCAACCGTTTGCAAAGTTTTTAACCAAATTTATACTAAAAATATCAATATCTACAATACTGATTATAATGAGTATAAGAACTATGTTTTATAATGAGTATAAAAATATTGATTTGACATTGTGAATGTTGATGTACATTTTTCTATAAGTTTGGTCAAACTAGAGGTACATTGACTTCAGACAAAACTTAAATGCACAATGCAGACTAGTTCCTCCATCCAGGTGTGTGCTATATGTCCTATCTAGTCATCAAAACAAGGTTAGCTATTAGAGTACTACTACCTCCCTTCTACTCCCTCCGTTCCAAAATAAATGACCCAACTTTGTACTAACTTTGTACTAAAGTTCGTACAAAGTTGAGTCATCTATTTTGGAACAGAGGGAGTAGTTTAAAGGGCTCGATTCAAAAAAATTACATACTCTTACCAAGATTGAGGCGGTGGAATAGTTTTTTAGTGGTTTCTAGAGTATGGACTCCATCTTTAGGAACCTTCACCGCCGCCGGCAAGAATGCAAGGAGATGAACCAGAAAGGAAATGAGGCTGGAATGAGTAGTTTCGTATTTTATACAGTGGCAGAGGTGGGTAAATATCTGCTATACCTCCGGTGGAAAGGCCATGTATCTATGCACACACATCTTAGTCGTTGGTTCCAAGTAGATCGAATGACTCATGTTGTCCAGAGGCAGACATACCATCACCACCAACTGAGATTTTTATAGGAGTGGTCATGCATGCATGTGGTGTAATGAATGCATCAGTTTACACAAATTTTTGAGAAAAATGAGAGTACTAATTAAGTACTTTTGCAAACTACAGGATTAATTCCACCATTCATCATCTACCTTGGGTGAAGAGATTTTCAAATTAAGCCCTATAAACCGGAAAGGAGGGAGTACCACATTACCACCACTATGGCCAGCCTTATCATCGCATGCAATAATTTAGTGTGCACCTTGAAATCTAAACGCCTGCTTGACTCTCCTTCTCCCTCCGGTAGTCCCACCACTCCACCCCGTGTGGAAAAAATCTGCATGCATGACTCTCCTCCCTCGTGCTCGTCCAATCCGTTGTGACCAGCAATATTTCCACCCCTTTCCTCACCCATAATTTACTCCAACAAAGAAGCCCACATAGCTATTACATTAATCACGCAACATATCTTACGGGATGCTGCTTCAGTTACTTAATTGCAGGTGCATTGGGTCACTGACATGTGGGCCCAACAGGTATCTAGCCCACATGTCAGTGATGCAACTGGACCTACAGTTAAGTCAGTGATGCTCAGTCCATATCTTACGTAGGTGTGACATTGCTCTCTATAAATATTGCGCCTCCCACGGCATTCGGAAGAATGCTCACGTTCATCACTATCTCCTCCCCTTCCCTCTCACGTCGACCACCATGGCATCGCCCCTCCCAAGCCCTAGGCGCCCCTCGCTGCACCGCGCGGACGGTCACGCGTCACCATTCTGTTCCTCGCCGCCACTAGTCGAGGAGGACGCGTCGATGTTCGGCTCCTCGTCACGACGCATCGGCATTCCCAATCTCGCCAGCACGCGCGTTGGAAGACGCGTCGGCTCCCCGCTACAAGGAGAACACCGCGCCGCCCACCGAGCCCCCCGGCCTTGAGGAGCTTTGGAAAGAAATGGGTGTCGCCCTATGGGAGGCTTTCCCTCTGACAGAGCGCGCCAAAATAGAGGCAGAGAAGAAGGCCGAGGAAGAGAAGCGCGCCGCGGGGCAAGCTGCCTGGCAGGCCTATGTCGCGTCCGAGAGAGTCGGGAAATTGGCTCTCTGGCAGAAGGCTCGTGCGAGGGTTGTGAGGGTGGCGGAGGATGCCCGTGCCAAAGCCCTGAGTGTAGTCGGGCCCAAGCGCCTCATCTATGCTTGGCGGCACATCGACCGGGTGCACGCTTCCAGCAAGGAGGAGTACCTGTTGACGCCGGATCACCACACCGGTGAGATCGCGCTCGCCCGCCGGCAAGCCGCCAATTAGCACCGCGCGAGTTGCGAGGCCAAGGAAGAGGAAGAGACATTGTGTCGATGCGCTGGGAAACGGCCGTGGGCCGTGCACCAGGGCACTCGTGGAGCGCCGCAAGCGCTCCTGCGAGTGCCATGGATTTGATTAGGAATATAATTTAGTTTCATAAGGCAATCTCATTAGTTTTGGGACGCAAATGATAAATCTCGAACGTTCAGGAATTATTAGCGTCCTTAATTAAGTATGTAAAAGGAAAGGTTTGGAAACCTTGTGTATCCGTACACATTTTGTAAGTACGTGCATATAGCACAAACTTTACTATATACTATCGCACTACATGTCTCTCTCTATATATGCTTGTAGACTGTGCAACTCCCTCCGTCCAGGTGAATAGGTCATCTTTGATTGTGCACCGTGACCAAGAAGGAGGGAAGACTTATACACCTAGACGGAGGGAGTACTACTATTACTTATGTACGTGCAAATGCATGTTTTAATGTTGCGACGCGGTTTTTGTAAAAGTAGAAAAACAACACTAGTCAAGCTTGTGAAACGATTCAATGCAAAACAAATGCAAAAATGCTCAGTTGATTGTTTACTTTTAGCTTCCTTCTCTGTGGTTATTTCTCTATCGTACTTTGTACAGAGTATCTCACTGGTCAGGAAGGCATGCAAATTCCCAAACCTCTTCCTACACCGTGTATCGAATTTCTTGCCTAACAAGTTGTGTCGTGTTGGAATTCCAACTTGAGTACTACTACTAGGAGTACCAAGGGCCAGTTCTTTTAGGCTTCTAGATTAGTAATCCCATAACTACTACCTCCGTCTTGGTTTATTGGTCCCCATTGTAATCTGTGTCAAATTTTGACCATAAATTTAACTAATGAAATGTTTGTGCATGTCACATGCACTAACATTTTATCAGTTAAATCTTTGGTCGAAATTTAGCACAAATCACGATGGTGACGAATAAACCAGGACGGAGGTACTAGTAGTAGTTTAGAAGCCCAAATAAATGAGTGAGGCATGTTACTCTCCACTGTGACTAGTCTTATATATGGGAAAAGCTGGGGAAGAGACGACTTATTTTTTAAGCCGCCAAAAGAACTGGACCTAGGAGTAGTAGCTAGGGATACTAGGAGTAGTAGGTAGGGAACGAGTGTGCGAGATGAACCAAAGAAATTAAATGCAGAGAGATGAAATGTGAAAAAGACGGAGGGATGTGATGGTTGCTTGTCCATTTATTTTACCAGGCCACTTATTACTAGGAGTGGTTGGGTTTTGTGATATGACGACTTTACTGCCATGCCACGAGCGGGGTGAGACTCCTGTGCAGCGCCTCCCTCTACACTAGTACTACATCGGTCGTGGTTTATTAGTCCCCCATTGAATTTGACTGAAGATTTAACTAACAAAATGTTAGTGCATGTCAACAAAAACTATATCGTTGGATTCATATTTGAACATAGTTTTCAATGATATAATTTTAGGTGACATGCATGAGCATTTATTGTACTATATATAATGTTAGTTAAATTTTTGGTCGTACTAATCTATAGTAAGGTGCTCATGCGTTGCACGGAACAGTGAAATGCATTGATCGGGGATTTGTTTATTTTTACAAAGGATGTGGGGGTCATCTCATGTGTAACAGGTATCGATAGGTTTCTTCGGATGTTATTTCATCTATAAACCTCACAAACATCCGGGTGAAATAGATAAAAAAAGTATATTTTGCAAACAAAAGCGTTCAACCGTTCAACCTGCATCCAAAACTTGTGAAGAAATAACACTTATTGTGCTTGCATGAAATGATCTTTAAGAATTAGTTTTTGAGTATCGATTGTTATACATGTTGGCTACAGATGACATGGCACTTTCTTATTGTCAACAGTTGGTTGTACCATTAAGTATTAACCATGCTCTTATACACCTAGACGGAGGGATTAAATCAGGATGATTTGGAAGGGGGCAGAGGAGATGTAAGAAATGGTTCATCATAAGTCGTTCACCAGTACTGTAGTAAAAATTCTCAGTTGATCTCATAAATGGCAAGCGAGAACTCCAATGGAGCAAAAGCATACATGGAAGATTATAGACTAAACCATAAAAGGATAAACTTTTATTCAACACGATACTCTAATAGAGCAAGATCATGCATGGAAGGTTCTATACTATATAAATAAGAAGTCTCCACATGCTTAGATAGCGGATTACATTGAGCGAAGACTAATGATCATCATTTAACTTGGTAATGCATATGTCCAGGTGAACCTCCTTGGAGTCCCCGTGCACCATGTTGAGGGGGAAATCATACCATGCGTCTTCCATGTCCACATCGGCGGGAAGGTCCCAGCTCGGCACAGTCCTAGTAAGCGTCATGGAGCGGATGTGGCCCACGTACCTCTGAGGGGCAGTAACAGTGAGCACGCACCCGTACATTGGCCTCGTGTCAGCGTCAGGGTCAGCAGAGTTGCGCTTGACGCACACTACAAAGACAGGGCGGCGGCCTGCGCGGGCCTCGCCGGTGCCCACGATCAAGAGGAAGGCGCTGTCATCCTCCTCCAAGACTAGCAGGCGGCGGTGATCCTCCAGCGACTCCGGCACGGTGAATGGGTAGCACGTCTCATACGTGATGTTCTCCGCCAAGGGCCAGTAGTGATCGTTGGACGCCTGTGTGAGGTGATGCACGAGGTCCGCCGGTGAGCCCCAAAACGGCATCGGGCACTCATAGCAGTAGACGAAGGGCTCCTTGGAGGCATCGACCAGGCCGAACATGAAACGGGAGTGGCTGTAGGGGACGTTGCGCTAGTTGAATATATGAGCAAGTTACTACAAGATTTAGTCCGAATAAGCACAAAATAAATCATGATGGCCATAATAGAGATTAAACTAATCATGTGGACTAGCATAGTAGATGACCATATTGAATCTAGGACACAGACTAGAAACATGAATTCTACCATGATTTCGAACAGGAAGGACAGAAACACATACGGTGCAACGGGAGCAACACCGTTGGCATTGAGGTTGTCGTCCATGTCATTGAGGAAGAGGTTGCCAAGGTCGATGAAGAAGTCGTCATCGGTGAAGTCATCACTGCCAGCAGTCGTGAGAGTGCACCCCCCAAATTTAAACAGCGCCCGCCAAATGGAGCGCAGGAGGGAGTGGCTGTTGGGGACGTTGCGGCCGCCGAATGGAGCGCAGGAGTAGCACATGAATCAGTAGATGCTGCTCCTCCGTAGTCTCTGTCTCTACTACTCTTCTTTCTTTTTATAATATACTAGTAGTTGTAAAATAGAATAGTATTGTGCCGCCCGCTGCATGCCCGGATGAACATGCATCCTCGCCTCCATCAAACGCCTTCGTTAAACCCGCATGCAAGCTGAGAAACCTACTCCGGCCCGCGGGAGGAAATTTGCCGGTTGCCATAGGAGAATAATAGAGTCAGGTCCAATCCATTTGAGTTAATTGCATGTATGATTCTCCCTCTATAAATATTTAATGCATCCTTAATCTTGTATTATAAGTACTCTGTGGGTTCCACTGTCAGTAGAGTGTACATGACTTGTAGGCTGGCTACAGATTCGTACAAAAAGTTAAAAAGAAACAAATCCATCCTTAATCTTGTATTCTAAGTACTCTGTGGGTTCCACTCCCAGTACAGTAGTGAAAAAAGTATATTTTAAAAATATATAAAAAGCTACAGTTTAGGACAGAATTCAAACTCAGGTCATCGCGCTGCAAGCATCCGGCTCGGACCAGTACACCAGGTGTTCATTGTGGATGATGCAAGAGATAAACCTCTATAGCAATGAGCCCATCCATTGCAACGGATCCAAAGTAGAATAGGGCATAGTATTAGGTACTCTAGGGAGTACCAGTACTGTGATCACTCAAGCAACTTGTCTGGCATCGATATGACCCTATGTTGCTGGTATGTGTCTCGTAAGTCAAGCGGCGTGCTGTAGTCATCATCACATGTCCACTTCCCGCAGCACATATTCGATTCTCCATCTTTGTCCGCACATAATCGTCGAATCTTCCGTCCCCGCTAAGGCGCCTCCCCCTCTTCCGAAAGCCAAGAGCTAACAATGACAGAACCGAGCAACGTCCGCTGAAAGAGTGGCTGGAATTTGCTCCCCACAGAGGTAATCAAGCTCAGTGTTTTGCGTGTGGACAATCTCAGTACCATGCTGCTCGCCGCATGCTCGTCGGGGCTGTACCGTTTACTCAAAGCCCTCAGGCCAGAGCTTTTTATACCAGCTCCTTGCTTGCTGATGTCGCCTGATCATCAGGAACGGCGTGTCACACAACATAACGATTGTAGGGTGGCGAGCGTCAACCCCCTTGACCGCGATCCGATCCCCGTCACCCTCTACTAAATTAACGATATGTACTGTGTCAGCATGAACACGTCTTGGATGGTGCTCGTCGACGGTTGCGGCAGCTGGGTGCTCGTGGAGGTCTACACCCGGTGATTGATCCCCTTCCTTCGATTAAACTGCACTACTTTGGCACCACGGCCCAGAATAATCGGAATCTTACAGTAGCCAACATGATACCAAGTTTGATTTGCTCAAGGTTGTAATCACCCAAGTGCCCACAAGATTTGCGAATTATAAAGACTTCAGGCTAATTTTGTTCTTTAACCGCAGTCTCGCCTATCTGACAGGTCACTGCGGTAAGTGGATAAATCTGCACGTCCGTCGCAGGATCATACATCCTCCATGGTTCTCTGATGCCATTGAACACAAGGGCTTCATTTACGCTATCGACTCCTTCTATGGCTGGACGTATTGCTAGCCTACTCTGGTGATCGCTACAAACGGCTGTTACAGCAGTATGTTACTTTCCTATGATATCATGATGGCTTGCTTATATTACTGTCAACATTTACTGAAAAAATATCCATGCTCATAACATGTTGTTCTTAAGATTGACTACATTAAGAGCCCTTTTTTATTTGACTCCAATTTGATATGATGTTGTAGGCCGCCTGGTGTCCCTACCCTTCCTAATCCCAGAACCTTTCAAAGAAAAGCGGCATGGCAGTTGCAGGTGGTTCCTGGCTCGATCTAACAACGGCGAACGATTGATGATCGTTCGCACGTACCGGACGTGTTGTTTCGCGGAATACAATCACACTCACTACAAGGTCTCTGAGCAGGATCCCAGCTTCTCTGGGCCTTCAGGAATTTTTGACTGGAGGATGGTAAGTAGGCTTGGTACACGCTCTCTATTTCTCGTACTGAATTATCCGATTCACCAGGAGATAACCGACGGCAAGGATCATGCATGCGGCGCGGTTTTGTTCATCAGGCAAAACTGTGTGTACACGGCGTACCATGCGTCTCTGCATGCACCATACCCTGATATGTGCCGCCACGCTTTGCAGCCCAAAGAAGGAGAGAGGGTCGCAAGTATCAGACTTCGGCCTAATAGCTGGAGTTTCCCCTATCAGGCACCCATCAGGTTCAAGCCATCAGCCAATCTCCACAGCTTAATAAATAGTAACTTCTAACTGAGCCAGTTAGTTAGATGCGTACACTTGGTGTAGTAGGATCTTTATTTAGTTTGATGCATACACTTATTCTCTTTTGGTAGCCCTTTTGTAATGATGGATGTTGTTTGGTTTGGAAGAGAGAGGTGCGTCTTTACTCTTCTGGCCTGCTTACTACTTCTGTTGCACCCCCAGCCCTGGTTGCTGCTGTTGTTTTCAATGTACAATCAGTAGTATATTTCGTCTGTTGGTTGAATAAATGTGTTGTTAGAACGATAAACACAATGTTTTGGAAGTCATTGCACGATCCGTTCCTTTAGTGCACCATATGTAGCGCATACTATTTTTGGTACAGAACACATTTTCCACTTGTTGATAACATGCAGCCCACTGATGAAGGCCCAATAGAGCAGCCCATAATTAATTGGAAGGGAGGCTCTCACATGAATCCGGCCTAGGTACATGCTCATGGTCCCCTAAACATAAATAAGTAAATAAATAAATAAAGCTGAATGCTCATGCACCAGTTCTTTAAATTCAAGATTTAACAGGAGGATATTATTTCCTATGATAGTGTCGTTACATTCAGTCGATATTATTCTTAGGAAAAGATAGCGACCAGTCTTCTTTCTCCCACCATTTTCTTCCTGCAACCAGTGGACCCATGCAAATCGTAGTCAACGTTGTAAATAGTTCCGGTCCATTTTTATTTTTCAATAAGAATGTCCAACCCAGCCCAACACATTGGCGACATCACTTTATCCTCCGCCTTAGTGCGCTCGCCGCGGCGCCGCCGTCCGGCCCTATCAACATAGTGAATCAGGAGAGGACTGTAGTTGTAAGTATGACAGTACGGACCCACCAGGTCCACTCCCGAACACAAGCAAGCGCCTCTTTTACTAGTTAGATGCACCCCTCGTTTTTTACTCTAATCCACCCTGCTGATATCTGGGACCCACATCATTTTCAACGTATAGTCAATTAACGAGAGAATTGCACAACTTTTTTTGAGGATTTGTTCGGAGGAGCAGGCTATAAACTGGGTTGTGCGGTCTCTGTGGCCCGTCTAACAACATGACCAGCCCAGCAGTTTTTTCTTTGGGAAAATAGGTAGCACACTATTTCTTTTTGAAGAATACCCAAGCTAGGCCTATTTGTTTTCTCCGACCTACTGGGCTGCAAATCTTTCAAGATGAGGAGGGATGCATTCCGTCCTGGCCAAAGAGTATGGTCAGTATCTATTAAAAGTAATACCAAAGGGGTTGAAAATTCCAAAAAAATAGAAAATGGGAAATTAGTTTCTTTTTTTGTTTCTGTTCTTCACTGATATTTTATATTTCATTGGATTTTAACATGACATAGTACTAATTTATTTTTAAATTTGTTTTAGTATGGCTACTAATTTTTGGATTAAGAATATTTTGTTCCCCAGCAAAAAATTGTGAATTTTCAAAAATTCATACATTTTTAGTTCAATTTTTTAACCCTGGTACTGACCAGAAAATGGGCAGCAATTCTAAAATGGAAAAGGGCTGCAATAAATTCCATATGAATTAGAAAATGAGTAAAAATTATAAAAATTATAGCAAATGGGTTGTACACGCCACACATTTCGAGGCTGACTTGTTTACGTAAGGCTTTGTCTGTCAACACACGATTCTAGCAGCAGTGACTGTTGGATGTCCATCCAACGACCGACGTGCTTCTTCAATCTCTGATCTTCCTGCTCCAGCCGCCTAAACCAGCACCGGTGGGCTGCCTGCTCCCTCCTCTTGTGGCCCGCTGTGATGCCGCGCAGGCTTCACAGGCCCACCCTACTCCCTTCGCTGGCCTGGCCGCACGCAATCAACTGCCTCCTTATTACGCGAAAATATGATTCCCCCCACTGACATCTGGGGCGCACCGGTTCGGAGGCTGACCTGTGGGCCTACTAAGTTGACGCGTACACAGGGATTTGTCAACTTAGTCAACAAACGATTCTAGCAGCAGTGACCGTTGGATTTGAATCGAACGGTCCTGCTGCTTCTTCAATCGCTGCTCTTCTTGCACCAGCCGCCCAAACCAGCGCTGACGAGACCGCGTGCTCTTGCCTCCCATGGCCGGCTGTGCTACCGTAGAGGCCTCACCACCGCCTACTACTCCCACCGCTGGCCAGGCCCTGCGGCAATGGCAGCCTCACATCACAGCTGAACCACTGTACCCTCGTACTCCTCTCTGAGTGGGCATCCACTTCTGCATCTTCCCCGGCTCCACGTTGTCCCCTTGCTAGGTCTCGCCATCGTCCACCGCCCTGGTGCTCTTGATTGGCGCGGTATGGTCAACGTGGTCCAGGAACGACTTCCATCGGAAGAGTACAGTATGTGGAGAGGCTGACAGCTGGGTCCATGGTCGCAGCAAGGAAGTGCCTCCTTATTACGCGTAAAATAATGATTTCTCCACCTAATAGCAGGGACCCACCGGACGGGCCACCGTATTTCGCAAAAAATGTCCCTCTGACTGCTAGGACCCACCAGCTACATCTTCGCACGCAAGGAAGTGCCTGACAGTCAGGACCCACCGGGTCGAAGCATACATAGCGTTGTCATTCTGGTCGCGAACGTGTACGTACATACTGGTCGATCGGTCTATTTGCAGGCTACAGCGATGAACCGTGGCCGTGTAAGGAAGGGCACGTGTCGTAGTATAGGCGCGCACGTGTGGTAATAGAGGTGCGCACGTAGCATGTACACGTACGTACAGCGGCCAGGGCGCAAGAAAGTAAATACGGCCACATACATACATACGAGCGGGGTCTCGAACGCCTACCCGCGCATACGTACGGCCAGGGCTCGTGTACATGGCTGGGTCAGAACGGAGAAATTGTGCCGTCATCGTGTTCATCGGGAGCTAACCGGCTTGGATGGAATAGGTGATCGAAACGAGGCCTGGCGTACCGTAGAACGGAGGAAACGGCCTTGTGTTCGACCGGCCACGGTCGAAACGGGATCCTATTCATCGGGAGGGGTCTGGCATACCGCAAAACAAAGGAAACGGACTTCTCTTGGACCTCCTACGGTCGAAATGGGGTCCTGTTGATCGGGAATGGTGTGGCATACCGCAAAACGGAGGAAATAGACTTGTGTTGGGGCGCCACAGTAGAAACGGGTGTCATGTTCATCGGGAGGGGTGTGGTGTATCGCAAAATGAGACTCCACAGGATACTGTTCATCTCCATCGTCGACCTCCTCCAGCCTCCGCGGGCTACTGTTCATCCACCGTGGACCTCCTCCAGCCTCCACCTGTGACTGTTCATCCACGGGCTCCTGTTCATCCAGCCTCCACGGGTCCTCTACCGGCTACTGTTTAACCAACCCTCTCCATGGGATCATGTTCAACCACCCCTCCACGGGCTACTGTTCATCCAATCCTCCACCGGCGACTGTTCAACCAGCCCTCCACGGGGTCCTGTTCATCCACCCCTCCACGGGGTCCTATTCATCCACCCCAACCGGCTCGATCGGGGTCTTGTTCATCCAGCGGCAACAACCTCTACTACCATGGGGTCCTGTTCATCCAACCCCCCACCAGGAACTGTTCATCCACCCCCAAAAACACTCACGGTTCATCTAGAGGCAGCATTGATCGGCTTCAGTTAGCAGCAGTAGCGAAGGAATCGCTCGATCGGGTTCAGTTAACAGCCATCGATCGACCGCTCGGGTTCAGTAACGCATAGCCTGCAGTGCAATCGCTCGGGTTCAGTAGGTGAACGCCTCGCTCGGGTTCAGTTAGAGCCCAACGCCTCGCACCCAGGCGCGTACATGTATGAGAGAAACGCGCATCGCTCGAGCCCCGACCACCCACCGTAATCGGGAACTCCCCGATATTTTCCTCGCCCTTGCTTCTACCATGGTTTTTTCTGTCATGGACGGCCCAAAGAATGTCATGCAGCTGCGTCTCCGGCCCGCCCAGGACGAAAAGCCCATTTTTTATCAAGATTTTTTGTCATAGAAGTAGGAGTCCACCACATCTATGATGATACCGGGTTTTGTCACAATTATCGTCATAGAAGTGTCATAAGCATGACAGAAAAAATTTCGTTCGGCCCAAAATGTCACGGTTGTTTCTTTTTTTGTAGTGATATAAATTAAACTGCACCTCGGGAGGATTATTTCTAGGAAAGAAATTAAAACTTTGCAGAAAGGTGTTTGTGAGGAGATGATACTATTCACATTCAGCTGCGATGAAGTCGGTGAGGCCGACATTAGCAACATATTGTGTAAACTCTTGCAGGATTCCAGCCTCTCCATGAATGGGACATGCGGCCATTCGCGCGGCCGTACTACTGCCAACCTCCGGGGTGGAGATCACTGTCAGACGACTCCCTGATAACTCCCTTGGAGTTCTTCTTGGAACCAAACTTCCTAAAGATATTCATGTTTTTCCTATGAACAAAAATTCTGAAAATTTTAGTCCACAAAATTTTCTCAACAAAACTTCACAAAAATTATACCAACTACTCATAGGGATACATAGAGGCCATAGCAAGCATTCAAACTACTTAGAACTCTAAGAATTCAACAGGCAAGCTCATCTACAACAGCACCAAGAGTAGCTCATTACTCAAAATATAAAAAACTAAATCAAAAACTAATTGGACAAACGGTGGAGTCACCTACCAAGCAACAATCCCCCGAAATAGTTTTGGAAATGGAGCTTCAAGCAAAGAGATTGAAATCCACGGGTTTGAGAGCAAGAACACAGGAGAGAGAGCAATGGAGAATTTTTTCTGGAGGTAAGTGATGATGTGGTGTGAGGGATAAGCCCATGTGGGGACCACAACCCACCAGGGCGCGCCTGGGGGTCCTGGCACGCCCAGGTGGGTTGTGCCCACCTGGTGCACCTCCCTCTGATATTATTTGCACCAGAAATTCTTAAATATTCAAAAAAATCGTATTAAATTTCCACGGCATTCTACGAACTTTTATTTTTGGGACATTTTTTATTGCACAGGAAATTCAGAAAACAGGCAAGTCATGGCATTTTATTTTATTTAACTAATAAAAACACAGAACAAAAAGTCGGGACAAAAGTTAGTGCTTACTAAATTCATCAACTTCATACCTCTCAAAAATGACCCATTAATAAGGTTGATCAGGTCTTATTAACAACCACTTTTGATTAGCATGAAACCGAAGAACTTTTGTAAATCACTAAGTTACCTCAACAGGGATATGAATGTCCCCAACAATAAGCATTTCATATTTCTTTTTGGCAGTAGGTAGAGGTAGTTGAAAACTTCCAATAGTGATTGTCGGAGATTTTTCAATAACATTAATACCATTCACTTGGAATTGTTTCTTCGGAAAGTGCACCTTATGCTCATTACCATTGATATGAAATGTGACCTTGCTTTTATTGCAATCAATAACAGCCCCTGCAGTATTTAAGAAGGGTCTACCAAGGATAATCGACATGTTGTCGTCCTGAGGCATCTCAAGTATAACAAAGTCAGTCAAAATAGTAACATTAGCAAGAACAACGGGCACATCCTCACAAATACCGATAGGTATGGCAGTAGATTTGTCAGCCATTTGCAAAGATATTTTAGTACGTTTGAGTTTATTTAAATCAAGTCTTTTATATAAAGAGAAAGGCATAACACCAACACCGGCTCCAAAATCACACAAAGCAGTTTTCACATAATCCTTTTTGATAGAGCAAGGTATAGTTGGTATTCCTAGATCTCCAAGTTTTTTAGGTACTCCATCTTTATAAGTATAATTAGCAAGCATGGTGGAGATTTCAGCTTCCGGTATTTTTCTCTTATTAGCGATGATGGCTTTCATATACTTTGCATAAGGAGACATTTTCAAGATATCAGTCAAGCGAGTATGCAAAAAGACTGGCCTCGGCATTTTAGCAAAGCGTTCAAATTCTTCATCATCTCTCTTTTTAGTTGACTTAGGTGGAAAGGGCATAGGATTATGAACCCACGGTTCTCTTTCTTTACCGTGTTTTCTAGCAACGAAGTCTCCTTTATCATACCTTTTATTTTTAGGTTGTGGGTTATCAAGATCAACTGGTGGTTCTATCTCAACATCATTGTCTCGTTCTTTATTATTTAGTTGACTGTCTTCATGAACCTCATCATTAACTTTTTCATTATCAGATGGTGAGTGTTCACTACCAGGTTGCATTTCAGCATCAGAGATAGAAACTTCATTATCATTATCAGGAGGTTTTTCTACTTCAGGTTCACTAGAAGCATGTAAAGTCCTATCATTTTTCTTTTTCTTTTTCTTTTTAGAAGGACTAGGTGTAGTGGTGTTGTTCCTTTGTGAATTCTGTTAAATTCTTTTTGGATGTCCCTCGGGATAAAGTAGTTCCTGAGTCATTTTACCTCCTCTAGTTGCAACTCTAACAGCAAAGCCATGTATATTATTATTCATTTCATCTAGCAAATCTCTTTGAGATTTAGCAACTTGTTCTAACTGGGCTTGTACCATAGAAGCATGCTTTCCAACACCTCTAACATCATTTGAGATTCTAAATAACAAGTCACTCAAGCGAGCAATCATATCAGAATTGTATTTCAATTGTTTCATAACATTTGCATTGAAGTGATGTTGTTTTCTAATATAGTTTTCAAACTCATAAAGGCATTGGCTAGGGTGCATATTGTGAGGATTGTCATTATAATTGAACTTCATTAGAGAATTTACCTCTACCACCTTAGGCAGTAGTGGTGTATCAAGCCCATGTATTTCTTCAATAGCAGGTAAATTTTTGACATCCTCAGCTATAATACCTTTTTCCTTCATGAATTTCTTTGCCTCTTGCATATCTTCGGGACTGAGATATAATATACCCCTCTTCTTTGGAGTGGGTTTAAGCGGTGGTTCAGGAAAATTCCAATCATCATAATTCTTTAATATGTCATTCAATAATTCTTCAGCTCACCCAATAGTTCGTTCCCTGAAAACACAACCAGCACAACTATCTAGGAAATCCCTACACGCATCAGTTAGTCCATTATAAAAGATATCAAGTATTTCATTTTTCTTAAGAGGATGTACTGCCCAACATGCGATTCTACCCCAATCACGTGATGAACTCACGATTGTATTGGGGCACAACCGCATTTCGAGCGCATAGCAAGGTGGATATCATTACAACATACCATGTACTGAATAGATGAGAATATAAGATAAAGGCTTACACTCGCCACAAGTTACAACATGAATACAACAGTACATCAATACATAGCAATCGTCATACAGAAGAGCAGGATCCGACTACGGATGAAAACAAACAAAAAGAAGAATGGCACCCACCCTGCTAATACCAAGCTCCTCGACCTGGAACCTAAATCCATTGATCGAAGAAGAAGCAGTAGAAGAACTCCAAACAAGCAAGCATCGCACTCGCGTCAGATCATCGCATTACCTGTACCTGCCACTGTTGTTGTAGTAATATGTGAGCCACGAGGACTCAGCAATCCCATTACCATGGGTATCAAGACTATCAAAGCTTAATGGGTATGGAAAGGATAAGTGGTGAGGTTGCGGCAAGCGACTAAGCATTGTATGATGGCTAACTTACGTGCACAAGAATAAGATGAGAAACTACGCAAACGGTCGCAAACTAGTAATGATCAAGAAGTGATCCTGGACTACTTACGTTCAAGCATAACCCAAAGCGTGTTCTCGTCCCGAACCTCATAAAAAGAGACAGTCACGGCTACACGCGCGGTTGGTGTATTTTAATTGAGTTTACTTCAAGTCCCCTACAACCGGATATTAACAAATTCCCATCTGCCACATAACCGTGGGCATGGCTCTTGAAATTTTAAACCCCGCAGGGGTGTCCCAACTTAGCCCATGACAAGCTCATGATTCGCAGAGACAATCCTCCATCGTGGGACCCTCCGATCAGACTCAAAATCCCGGTGCGCAAAACATTTCGACAATGGTAAAACTAATCCAGCAAGACCTCCCGGCGTGCCGACACCCTGATAGTAGCCGCGCGTATCTTGTCTCACACCACGTCCGGATGGGTCAGCCTACAGGTATATACCAAATACCCTGGGTTTCCCCGAGGCGGCCCCGTAGTCTGCCCGTTTGGAACCAACACCATCAGCACTGGCCCCCCTGGTATGTAGAAAGAATCCTCGGGTTCATGACGCCCTATGCCAATTAATTATTTAGTTCAAGTATTATTATGGCAAATGTAAAAACCAATGTTGGACCTTGCTGGAAGAGTTTTATTCAAAGCGAAATTTCAAGAGGGGCCCATAAACCCTCACCGTGTTAGGGACGCAAAATCAAGGAACATAACACCGGTATGACAGAAATTAGGGCGGCAAGAGTGGAACAAAACACCAGGCAAAAGGCCGAGCCTTCCACCCTTTACCAAGTATATAGATGCATTAATTAAATAAGAGATATTGTGATATCCCATGATATCGATGTCCCAACATGGAACAACCTGCAGCTACACCTGCAACTAGCAACACTATAAGTGGGGCTGAGCAAAGTGGTAACATAGCCAAACAACGGTTTGCTAGGATGGGTGAAAAGGTTAGAGGCTATCATGGCAATTGGGAAGACTTGATAAATGATTGGTAGGTGGCGTGACATAGCGATAGCAACGAGACAACTAGCATATCAAATATAGTAGTGAGATCCAAGGTGACGGTCATCTTGCCTGAAATCCCGCTAGGAAGAAGATCGAATCCCTGAAGTAGACGAACCAACGTACTCGGACGGATCCTCACAATCGCAACGTAACCGGAACTATTAATCCCTGAAGTAGACGAACCAACGTACTCGGACGGATCCTCACAATCGCAACGTAACCGAAACTATTAAGGAGAAGCGCAACCGGAAAGAAGCAAACAACACGGTAAACCAACAAGCATAATCATGGCATGATGCACAACCAAGTATGATGCATGTCCATTTTAATGATTCATGGCATGGCAAGGTGCACAAACAATACTACAAGTTAAGTGGAGCTCAATATGCAATGAGTTGCATATTGACGAAACACCACAACAATTATTTAGTTCTCTCCCGTTTAAGTACTCATCAAAATTAAATGTTGGTTAACATGTCAAGAGGTGAAGCATAATAAACTACCTATCTACACAAGTTTAAATGAGGCTGGAAATACCAAACAACAATTCTGAAGAAACCCCATATGCATTTTTGAATTTGATGCAAACAACAATGTTAAACATTTTAAATATTGTTATCATGATGCGGATGACATATGCAAGTTTTATGCAATTTTATGAAAATATTGACATGAGCATGTTATGAATCATTTGTCACCGTGGTGGAAAGAAAGGGTGCCACGGCGACGAATCCGAAAATGATGTCACAACAACATATCGGTTCCGGTAGCTCATGGAGATACCGGTGCTAAAGGAAATGGGCGTGAGCGTGTCATGCAAGGATGGTGGGGTGATCTCGGATACCGGGTTCCCACGCGGCGAAACATGGCAAAAGAGGAGGACCGTGCAATGATAGCCCGGACACGATGCAAGCATGAACATCACATACTACACACATGCATTCTCCCACGGGTGATCGTCTCAACGGATATACCTTTGAAGCGTGCATTTTCGGAGCGGATCGGGTTCGTTGAGGGGAGTAGTGGTTCACGTTTCAAAGAGGAACTTGACGGATTCGAATTCCTTCTGGGTGGACGCGGTACTTGCCGGTCTCATTCTTGTGATGGTAGTGGAACTTGGCGTTTGTGCTATACGGGTTTTAGTGATGGTAGATATACACGGCAAACATAGTGGTACTTTTCTTCGGTTGTCGTGGTACTTTGAATAAATCCACGGAGGTAGTATTGGCATTCCGGGTCTTCCAGTGTTGTCGAACTTGGCATATTCGAAGGGTACTTGGCGAAACCAGGTAGTCGTACATGGGTCGTAGAGGTACTTCGTCCATGGGGTCGACGTCTGGCATTCTAGGCATCAGGCGTCCAGGGACTTGCCGGGCTTGAAGAACCGAACAGGGGTACATGGCGTTGTACGGTCCCATAACCAGGGTCGCCATGTACTGGTCTTGGCGATCCGAGGACGACCCTGTTCGTGGAGGAGGTGCTACCGGGCACTGATGGAGGTCGAGCAGGGGCTCCATACGAACAGGGCCGCGGTGGAGGTCGCCATCGGGCGCACAAGCACACCGAGCAGGGCGTCCTCGGGTCGTGCAGGAGACGAGGCCAGAGCAAGGGAAGGAGGGTGACGCAGAGGTGAGGTGCGGGGCAGCGACTGTTGGCGGCTGCAAGGACGACGGTTGCTGATGCGGTAGAGGTAGGAGGCAGAGGCGAGCGGGCGGATCAAAGGCGGATGAGGTCGCGGGAAGTCGATCCAGACCAGAACCGGGCTAAGGTCGCCGGGCCATGGGCAGAGGCATGGTGGATCTGGTCAGGCGGCGCCGGATACATGCAGAGTAGGCGGCAGAGTGGGAGCTTCGGGCGGCGATGGTTGTTGTAGCAGCAGCGGGGGAAACGGAGGAGAGCGCGGAGGTTGGAGGTCGCGGGCGAGGAGTCAGGGAGGAGAAGGGCGCGGAGCTCGTCACGGTAGGTGGGTCGCGTGGCCGTCAGTTGCATGGGGCGGCCATGGGGATCGGGCGCAAGGAGCTCTCGTTCGTCAGTATGTGCCTGCGTTGTGCGACGGTGGCGCGACGAGGGAATTGGGACGAGGGCGCTGCGATGCCCTCTCTCTGTGGCGGAGCCAGGAGGAAGGAGGGGATCGAGGGGAGTTGGCGATCCAGCGATGGGGATCGGGCTAGGGTTAGATAGGTGCTGGGCTGGGCTTTGGCCTTGGTGGGTCGGCCTGGCTGCGGGTGGCCTATTGGGCTTATCTCTTTTCCAATTATAGAAAAAGAAAGAAAGAAAAGAGAGAAAAGAAAGAGGTTAGAGAAGGAGTATGGACTAGCGAGATATTTTCCTGAGATCGGGAAAATATGAATGATTTAACGAAAATGGTTGGAAGGGGTTTTGGCAATCTAATCCAAACTCATTTGAATTTTATTCAAATGGGTTTGGATAGAAAGTGGGTGAGGAAGGTCCAGAAATGATGAGGTTTTTAGAGGAGTCTCAATAAGAAGTGATAAGAATTGTTAGCAAAGTTTGAGGCAAGGAATTGAGATAGAAAATGCATGGAACTTAACTGCAGGTGTGCTATGGTGATTCCAAAGTTAATGGAATATTTTTATATAGCTCCCTAATAATATTGGGAGACTTTTATATGTTGTAAAGAGAAATCACCATGTGCATTTTCCTTGATTTAAATGGATCGAAGAACCATGCAATTTATTTAGCTGAGTCTTAAAAAGGGGGTGCAAGATGACATGATGCAAAGATGAATGCAACAACAACAACAACAACAACAACAAAACACACGACGAATTTCGGAAACCATGGAAGGCATCTGGAGCGCCGGTCTCGGGGCGTCACAGAGGATGATCAGGCAAAGCATTAAGCTATTGGCAAAGCCTCCCCCAAGCTTGTGGGAGACTCTCTTCTTTAATTTGCACAAAGCTAAATATTTCCTGTAAAGCAGCTTGTTTCTTATGAGCAGGAACTATTTTTCAAAGAAGTAATAAATCATATCCTGGGGACTATGCACACAACCAGGAGCAAGAATACTGTACCAAGATTTAGCATCACTTTAATGAGAATGGAAATAATTTAAGAATATAGTAATAATGAGTCTTCTCATCATGAGTAAAAAGGGTGGCTATGTCATTCAACTTAGTAAGATGTGCCACAACAGTTTTAGTTTCATAACCATGGAAAGGATCAAATTCAACCAAAGTAATTAACTTTGGGTCGACAGAGAATTCATAATCCTTATCATCAATAAAGATAGGTGAAGTAGCAAACTTAGGATCATATTGCATTCTAGCATTCAGAGATTTTTCTTTATACTTGCATAACAATTTCTCTAGATCATCTCTATCCTTACAAGCAAGAATGTCTGTAGTTGTCTCTTCATTCATAACATAACCTTCCGGTACCTTATGCAATTCATATCTAGGAAGGCTAGTTCTAGCAGGTGTTTCAGTTTCAAGCTCATCATCATATTCAACAACATCATGTTGTATTACTCTAGCAATTTGTTCATCAAGAAAATCACCAAGTGGCACATCATTATCATCAAGCAAGGTAGTAGCACCATCATAAGTATCATTCATAGTAGAAGTAGCATCATCAATAACTTGCAACATATCAGGATTAATAGCATGTGGTGTTGTTGCAAGTTTGCTTATAACAGAAGGTGAATCTAAAGCAGAACTGGATGGCAGTTCCTTTCCTCCCCTCATCGTAGAGGCATAAATCTTGGTCTTAGCATCCTTCAGATTCTTCATAGTAATAAATTGATAATAATCCCAAGTGACTCAACAAATATGGCTATGCTCTCCATCAACGGCGCCAGAAAAAGGTCTTGATAACCCACAAGTATAGGGGATCGCACCAGTTTTCGAGGGTAGAGTATTCAACCCAAATTTATAGATTCGACACAAGGGGAGCCAAATAATATTTGAAGCTATTAGCAGTTGAGTTGTCAATTCAACCACACCTGGAGATTAATTATGTACGCCAACGTGATCAGTAGCAAAGTAATATGATAGTTTTGATAATAGTGACAACAGTAACAGTAACGGTAACAGTGATGGCAGTAGTTTTGTAACAAGTGCAACAGTAATGATAGCAATGGTAACTTAACAAGAACAATATAAGATAAATTCGTAGGCATTGGATCGGTGACTTGTTGGATGATATTCATCATGAGAAAGTTATAGCCTAGGGCGATACGGCACTAGCTCCAGTTCATCAATATAATGTAGGCATGTATTCCGTAAATACATACGTGCTTATGGAAAGAACTTGCATGGCATCTTTTGTCCTACCCTCCCGTGGCAGCGGGGTCAAATTGGGAACTAAGAGATATTAAGGTCTCCTTTAATAGAGTACCGGAACAAAGCATTAACACATAGTGAATACATGAACTCCTCAAACTACGGTCATCACCGGGAGTGGTCCCGATTATTGTCACTCTGGGGTTGCCGGATCATAACACGTAGTAGGTGACTATAACCTGCAAGATCGGATCTAGAACATGGATATAATGGTGATAACATAAACGGTTCATATCTGAAATCATGGCACCCGGGCCCAAAGTGATAAGCATTCACCATGGCAAAGTCATAGCAACATCAATCTTAGAACATAGTGGACACTAGGGATCAGGCCCTAACAAAACTAGCTTGATTACATGATGAATCTCATCCAACTCCTCACCTACCAGCGAGCCTACAAAGCAATTACTCACTCCCGGTGGGGAGCATCATGGAATTGGCGATGGAGAAGGGTTGGTGATGACGAAGAAAGAAGACCCCCCTCTTCGGAGCCCCAAACGGACTCTAGATTTGGCCTCTCGGTGAAGAACATGAGGTGACGGCGGCTCCGTCTCATGGATCATGATAATTCTTTTTCCCTGATTTTTTTCTCCGAATATGTGATTTTATAGTATCATGGTTGAGGTCTGTGGGGCCACCAGGTGGGGACAACCCACCTGGGCGCGCCAGGAGGGGGGCGCGCCCTGGTGGGTTGTGCCCACCCAGGTGCCCCCCTCCGGTGGATCTTGGCTCCAGAAATTCTCTTTATTGATATAAAAAATCCTCGCAAAGTTTCATTCCATACCGAGAACTTTTATTTCTGCACAAAAACAACACCATGGTATTTCTGCTGAAAACAGCGTCAGTCCGGGGTTAGTTTCATTCAAATCATGCAAATTAGAGTCCAAAACAAGAGGAAAAGCGTTAGGAAAAGTAGATACGCTGGAGACATATCAAAGAGTAGTGATCTTCCACATCTCGAAATGCTTGCATTTGCCGAGCATGTCTTGCATGAACATTGAAGTGTTCTTCTGAAAATAAAGTTTCATTGAAGTCACCCATGCATAACTACCCGTCATGTCTAATAGCGAACAAAGTATGCAGGAACTCCCAGCTATGATGCATATTTTCTGCTCTCGGTTCCCCGTAAAAACCTGTGAACCACCATGGAGGATGATCATGATTTCTCCATCTAACAGTCACATCAATATGTGCTTGGTTGTAGTTCTTGAGTTCAACATGTACTCCCTCATTCCAGAACAAGCCAATTCCACCATTGAGTCCATCGCTATCCCCTGTGAAACACCCTGCAAAGCCCAACTGAGCTTGCAAACTCTCCACTCATTTCCCCCTAATCTTCATCTCCATACCGAAGATAAGGGCGGGACCTTCTTGCTTCACAATCTTGAGAAGCTCACGAACTGTCGCAGGGTTCCCAAGTGATAGGTGGGAACCTGATGAACGAGTTCACGCCCGAGGGTGGCCTGATCTTCAAAATGTAGGATCAAATCAGAAGGGATAACTAGATGCAATCAGCTTGGATAACTAGCTTTATACCTGCCAAAGTTGGATGCAACCCGTACGTTGGGGATGGCTGACCGAAGCTACAAGAACTCTGACCCATTGTCTGAACAATCGCAGAACCACAAACTGAGACTAATCCACACAAACGACTGGAACCGTAGAGCACGAACTAGGGGGAACCAGAGTGTAACGACCCGAGAATGATGCTCCAGGTGCCTTCCATGTATTCCGAGCTTCATCATGTGATTTGTTTTGTTTGTTACTTCCATCATCACATCATTTGCATTGCATCATGTCATCATTCCAACTTAAATGTTTTCTCATGAATAAATTGTGTGGATCTTCGATCCATTTAAATTGAGGGAATTCACATGGTGTTTATGTTTATAACATATCCCTCCAATATTTAGGGAGCTATATTAAACCATTCCATTGGCTTGGAATCACCCATAACACATTTGCACTGTTCTTCAAATTTCCTTTTATCCAACTCAACTTCATTTCTTCCTTTGGGGCCTTTTGGTAAAATTGAATTGCAATTTTACTTTATCCATAAATGTTCCAAATCTGCCCATAAATCACATCTGGTGTGTAGGGTCACCTCCTATAATTTCAACCCGTTTGGAGTTCATTTGAATGGGTTTTGGAATTCAAACTTGTCAAGTTAAATTCAACGCGTGTGGATTTGACTTCGTCTAAAGAATCCTTAGGCCATATTATCATATTCCTCGTACTTTTGTGGGCCTAAGAAAATGCCCCCCATGCCCAAAATCTTTCTCTAACCTTTTCTTTTATCTCTATTCTTTCTTTCTATTTTTCTGCAAATTGAAAAGAGAGAAGTCTAACTGGCCACTTGGGCCTCCCAGCAGGCTGGCCCACCTAAACCCTTCCTAACCCTAGCCCGATCGATCCCCTTATCCCCTCGCTCGCTAGCCCTCTCTCTCTCTCTCTCTCGATCCTTTTGCCTCTCCTTCATTTCCCTTCAGCGCCACCGCACGCACACAACCAGCGGCAGGAGGAGCGCCCGTGCCCAATCTGCTCCAAGCCGCGCCGCCGGCCAAGCCCTCGATCGGATCCTGCAGCCCCACGCCATCCTTTCGTGCAAGGTGCCGCACCACCACTTCCCTACAAAATAGCCGCACGCCTCCTCTATGCCAAGGTCGTGGCCTCACCGGCCGGCCAACGGAGTCGTCACCTGCGTTCCACGCCCGAGGCCTCCCCCTCGACTCCTCCACCTTTGCGCCGGCAACAGCATCACCATCCGTCCTCGCGCGCCCGCAGCGCTCGTCCTCCTCCCCGTGCCCGAACCTCCATTGCACCGTGGTATGTTGGATAATTTTTTATTCTTCCATGCTGTTTTATTATCAATCTTGGATGTTTTATAATCATTTTATAGTCATTTTATATTATTTTTGGTACTAACCTATTGACATAGTGCCAAGTGCCAGTTGTTGTCTTTTCCATGTTTTTTACATCGCATAAAATCAATATCAAACGGAGTCCAAATGCCACGAAACTTTACGGAGATTTTTTATGGACCAGAAGGAAGATATTGGGCCCTGGTTGCACCTGGGGGAGTCCCGAGGAGGGGACTACCCACCAGGGCGCGCCAGGAGGCCCAGGCGCGCCCTGGTGGGTTGTGCCCACCTCGGGTGCCCCCGGACCGCCTCTTTGCTCTATAAATACCCCAATATTCCGAAACCTTAGGGGAGTCGACGAAATATTCATCCAGCCGCCGCAGAGTCCAGAACCACCAGATCCAATCTAGACACCATCACGGAGGGGTTCACCACGTCCATTGGTGCCTCTCCAATGATGCATGAGTAGTTCTTTGTAGACCTTCGGGTCCGTAGTTAGTAGCTAGATAGCTTCATCTCTCCTCTCACTCTCTCTTGATTCTCAATATAATGGTCTCTTGGAGATCCATATGATGTAACTCTTTTGTGGTGTGTTTGTTGGGATCGATGAACTTTGAGTTTATGATCAGATCTATCTTTTTATAACCATGAAAGTATTTGAGTTTCTTTGATCTCTTTTATGCATGATCTCTTATAGCCTCTTATTTCTTCTCCGATATTTGGGTTTTGTTTGGCCAACTTGATCTATTTATCTTGCAATTGGAAGAGGTGCCTGGTAGTGGGTTCGATCTTACGGTGCTTGATCCCAGTGACAGAAAGGGAACCGACACGTATATATCATTGCTACTAAGGATAAAAAGATGTGATCTATATCTACCGCCATAGATAAACGGATCTCGTCTACATCATATCATCGTTCTTTTTGCATTACTCTGTTTTCCATGAACTTAATACACTAGATGCAAGCTGGATAGCGGTCGATGTGTGGAGTAATAGTAGTAGATGCAGGAAGGAGTCAGTCTACTAATCTTGGACCTAATGCCTATGTAATGATCATTGCCTGGATATCGTCATAATTATTTGAGGTTCTATCAATTTCCCAACAGTAATTTGTTTACCCACCGTTTGCTATTTTTCTCGAGAGAAGACACTAGTGAAACCTACGGCCCCGGGGTCTTCTTTCTCATATATTTGCCTTCGCGATCTACTTTTTATTTGTTTTTATTTTCAGATCTATTAAACCAAAAACCCAAAAATACCTTGCTGCAATTTATTTTATTTGGCGTTCGATCTATCAATATTTACAACTTCCTCCCGTCAACACGCCATTTCTGGCGTCGTTACCCAAAAGGGATTGACAACCCCTTTAACACGTCGGGTTGCGAGGTGTTGTTATTTGTATGCAGGGGCTGTTTATGTTGTGTTGCTTGGTTCTCCTATTGGTTCGATAACCTTGGTTTCATATCTGAGGGAAATACTACCCGCCGTTGTGCTGCATCATCCCTTCCTCTTTGGGGAAATACCGACGTAGCTTCAAGCGACATCACGCCACTGGTCGCCTCAACCTCCAGGTCTGACGATGTCCTCGAGATCCGCGGCGGTGACCTCAGCCTCCCCGTGCTCGACCTCGGACTCCTTTGCATCGCCTTCTCGCCGGAGAACACAACACTGCATCTCCTTCATCTCCTGCCCGAGTCCCGTGCATCAGCCCCGGTAGTCGCCATCCCCTGCCGATGGTCTTTGTTGTCCCCGTTCACCTATGCTTGTTGTTGCCGTTTACGACAAGTTGGATGATTACAGAACAGGGACTAGCACCAAGTTCCAGGAAACCCCAAGTATGACCCCGTGTACATCTACTGATGAGCCGCCAAGTTCCATGAAGCATCAAGTTCGACTACGTGGCTATGACCTCGGATTTGGACCACAAGCGCCAAGTACCCAACCGGCAAGACGACATGGATGCTCGAACGACTACAGACCGCAAAGGGCAAGTTCCTCTCCAAACGTGTATGACTAATAATGAGTATCTCTACTGATGCCATGCACCACTACTTCTGTCTACACCGCATTGAACTCGTTCCGCCTCAAAATGCACGCTTCAAAGGTATAACCGCCGAGATGACCTTCCGAGAATGAATGCATGTTGTATGCGATGCTCATGACCGAATTGTACGTTGCACATTCCTCCTCGTTTGCCATGCCGTTGACCCGTGGGAACCCGATAACCGGTATCACCCCACCATCTTTTGCATTTTTCGCACTTCACCACACTTGTTCTTTTGCACCGGTATCTCAATGAGTTTTTGAATCATCGGAATGTTGTCCTGGCACCATTTCCGTTGTCGTTGTGTGGCACCCCTTTCGTTCTGCCATGGTGACCAAATGCTTCATAACATGCTCATGTCAACATTTTCATAAAATTGCATGAAGCTTGTATATGTCATCTGCATCATGATAACAACATTTAAAATGTTTAAAATTGTTGTTTGCATTATATTGGTAAATGTCATGTGGGAATTTTTCGGAATTATTGTTTGTTGTTTCCGGCCTCATTTAAAGTTACCTAGATATGTAGTTTTATTATGTTTCACCTCTTGACTTGTTTAACAACATTTAATATTGTTGGGTACATAAACAGGAGAGAACTAAATAAATGAATGTGGTGTTTCGTCAATAGGCAACTCGTTGCATATTGAGCTCCACTTAATGTGTAGTATTGTTTGTTGCACTTTGCCATGCCATGACTCATTAATCCGGACATGCGTCATACTTGGTTGTGCATCATGCCATGTTTATGCTTGTTGGTTTACCATGTTGTTTATTTCTTTCCGGTTGTGCTTCTTCTTGATAGTTCCGGTTACGTTGTGATTGTGAGGATTCGTTTAAGTACGCTGGTTCGTCTACTTCATGGATTCAGTCTTCTTCCTAGCGGGATTTCAGGCAAGATGACCATTACCTTGGATACCACTACTATCTTTGCTTTGCTAGTTGTCTCGATGCTATCGCTATGTTGCGCTACCTACCACTTGTTTATCAAGCCTCCCAAAATTGCCATGATAAGCCTCTAACCTTTTCACCATCCCAGCAAACCGTTGATTGGCTATGTTAGCGCTTTGCTCAGCCCTTCTTGTAGCGTTGCTAGTTACAAGTGCAGTTGCAGGTTGTTCCATGTTGGGACATGGATATCATGGGATATGACAATATCTCTTATTTAATTAATGCATCTATATACTTGGTAAATGGTGGCAGGCCTGGCCTTTTGCCTGGTGTTTTCTTCCACTCTTGCTGCCCTAGTTTCCGTCATACCAGTGTTATGTACCTTGATTTTGCTTTCCTAACATTGCCAGGGTTTATGGGCCCCCCTTTGATAGTCCGCTTTGAATAAAACTCTTCCAGCAAGGCCCAACATTGGTTTTACCATTGGCCTAATAACAACGATAACTTGCATAGGGACTTCCTGGGCCCCGAAGATTTAATTAACAACTCGGGCCAGTGCTCCTCATGAGTGTTGGTCCAAACTAGAGCACCTTGCGACGCCCCCTTGGCATCTTGGGTCTCAGCGACCATAAGCTTAGCTCATCCGATCGTGGCCTGAGACGAGATACGCGCGGCTACTATTAGGGTGGCGGCACGTCTTGCTGGTTTTGTTTTACCATTGTCGAAATGTCTTGTGAACCGGGATTCCGAGCTTGATCGGGTTGTTCTGGGAGGAGGATTTTCCTCCGTTGATCGTGAGAGTTTTTTTATGGACTAAGTTGGGACACCCCTACAGGGTTTAAACTTTCAAGAGTTGTGCCCGCGGTTATGTGGCAGATGGGAATTTTTAATACCCGGTTGTAGAGAACTTGACACCAGATCTGAATTAAAATACACTAATCGCGTGTGTAACCGTGATTGTCTCTTTTCAAGTGAGTTCGAGAAGAGAACACGATGGGGTTATGTTTGACTCGTAAGTAGTTCAGGATCACTTATTGATCATTACTAGTTGGCGACCATTTGCGTAGTTTCTCATCTTATTCTTGTACTCGTAAGTTAGCCACCATACAATGCTTAGTGCTGCAGCAACCTCACAACTTATCCATTCCTTACCCATTAGGCTTTGTTATTCTTGATATCCATGGTAATGGGATTGCTGAGTCCTCGTGGCTCACAGATTACTACAACAACAGTTGCAGGTACAGGTAAAGCGATGCTTTGACGTGAGACCGATGCTTGCTTGTTTGGAGTGCTTCTGCTCCTTCTTCTTTGATCAGGCATAGGTTCCGGGTCAGGAGCCTGGGATTAGCAGGGTGGATGTCGTTCTTATTTTTCGTTTGATTTCATCTGTAGTCGGATCCTGCTCATCTGTATGATGACTGCTATGTATTGATGTATTGATGTATTCATGTTGTAGCTTGTGGCGAGTGCAAGCCTTTATCTTGTATTCTCATCTATTCAGTACATGGTATGTTGTAATGATATCCACCTTGCTATGCGCTCGAAATGCAGTTGTGCCCCAATCATGAGTTCATCATGTGATTGGGATAGAATCGCATCTTGGGCGCTACAAGTTGGTATCAGAGCCTTACCGACCTTAGGAGCCCCCTTGATTGATCGAACCGCTGCCTTTGTTGAATGTAGAAGAAAACTATTTTGAGTTTAGTTATATATCAGAGTTGGAATTCTTTTTACTCCTTATCCCCTTCGTCGCTATGGTGAGGACTCCTGACGTAGATGTTTTGACTTCACTCTCCTCTTTTTCACTCAATTTTTTTCAGGGTCACGTGGGTATTGTGGAATCGTTCCGATATCATTGCGACGGGGATTCTGTCTTGGTGCCTCCTGACATTTAGGGGTTGTGGCAGTGTCCTGGGGAGTTGAGCTCCAAGGTGTTTTTGTCACAGTGCTTATTGTTTCAGTTCCGGAATACTAAAGGTCGCTGTCGGTGCCAAAACCGGCGGATCTCGGGTAGGGGGTCCCAAACTGTGCATCTTAGGTCGATGGTAACAGGAGACAGGGGACACGATGTTTACCCAGGTTCGGGCACTCTCTACGGAGGTGATACCCTACGTCCTGCTTGATTGATATTGATGAATATGAGTATTATAAGAGTTGACCTACCTCGAGATCGTAATGGCTAAACCCTAGAGGCCTAGCTTGTATGGCTATGGTAATGAATATATCTCTCTCCTCCGGACTAAGTCCTCCGGTTTATATAGACACCGGGAGGATCTAATGTTACACAAGGTCGGTTACAAAGAAAGGAATCTACATATTCGGTCGCCAAGCTTGCCTTCCACGCCAAGGAGAGTCCCATCCGGACACGGGTGCAATCTTCGGTCTTCATGTTCTTCACAGCCCATCAGTCCGGCCCATAGCTAACAGGCTGGACGCCCGAGGACCCCTTAGTCCAGGACTCCCTCAGTAGCCCCTGAACCTGGCTTCAATGACAAGGTATCAGGCGCATAGATCTGTCTTCGGCATTGCAAGGCGGGTTCCTCCTTCCGAACTCGAAGATAGTCTTCGGACGAAACAAACGTGTCCGGATCTGCAACACACAGCTGTAGAGAGTATAATATTTCACGAATCCAATCTGCTGACCACTTTAGTAACGTGACATCATGCTTGCCTGGTTATTATTTCAAACCGTTTCTCGTCCCGCCGTTCCACGTTTCGGGGCGTGGTTTTTGTTGGCACGTCCTATCGAAGCAGAGATCGTGTCCCATTATCGCGGGATTCTCATCAATACGAGCATGGGTAACCCAACCGTCTCGCGGGAAAGATTCCTTATGAATAAGCAAGTTCTCAGGCTTAGGAGGAGGCGTTCAATACCCGCTGCCTTTATAATGGAACCAAGGGCCGTCTTTTTTATGCCAAACCTCTCCTCAGCCTTCCCAACCTCGAGTTCTAGCACCCAAGGTCCGACTTCATTGCTTCAAGCCTCCCCATCATGTCAGGACCCAGCCCTCAAGGCCGATGGGTGGCTTCCTCCGTTACAGAGGAGGATATTGCGAAGCTTCGGGCGGCCAGATATTTGACCGCGGAGATCCACCATAGGCTTCCTTCTCAAGGACAGGTTATTCTGACCCCCAGATCTGGCGACAGGGTCGTATTCATATCCCACTTCCTCCGAAGGCTAGGGTTCGCTCTTCACCCATTCGTCCGGGGGCTAATGTTTTATTACGGACTAGATTTTCATGATCTATCTCCGGACTCTTTCCTCCACGTCTCAGCGTTCATCATTACATGCGAGGCCTTCCTCCGAATCCCCCCACACTTCGGCTTATGGCTCAAGACTTTTAGTGTGAAGCCGAAGGTGGTCGACGGGGAACAGGCGGAGTGCGGTGGTGCTGTAGTGAGCAAGCTTACCAACACTCTCTGGCCAAAAGGCTCTTTCACCAAAACCTCCAACCAATGGCAGCGAGAGTGGTTTTATGTCACGGAACGCCGTAGCACCAAGTGGGCAACTATACCTGCGTTCCGTTCTGGCCCTTTGCCACAGCTTGCATCATGGTTAACAAGGGGATGGACTGGGGATCAATTGACGAAGTGAAAACTCTGCAGCACCGCATCCGAACCCTCCTTGAGAGAGACATCGATCTTGTCAATGTGATTCAAGTGATGCTAGTTCGCCGAATCCTGCCATGCCAGCGCAGGTCTAGCCACATGTGGGAGCTTAATCCAGAAGGACCACGAACCCTCCAACACTTCTTTGGCACTACGCACGAAGGGATGTGGAAGCTGTTTTTCGAGAAGAGAAAACATTGGCCGGACACCACTGAGGACGCTGGCCTTGACTGCCACCGTCCGGATACCCTGGTAAGCACTTGTCTTCCGAACACTTTGTAGTTATGCATACCGTAATATGGTATCGAGCAAACTATCTTCTTCCAGGGCTGGATAAAGAAAGCGGAACTAATCATGTGTTTGCCCCCCCCCCTGCCCGAAGGCCCAGCGAATCCTGTTTTAACAAGGATGTTGGCCCTGGTGCCATACTAGATGCCTGCGAAGGGGGGCAAGGCGGAGAGGACCAAAGATAGCCTCCATCCCGAAGGTGCATCAAACATTGTGTCCGGAGGAATCAAGACCCCATCGTCCGAAGACAAAAATGAGGGGGAGGTCAACGCCTCTTCCCCTCATGGAAAGAAAAGGGCCGCCTCCGAAGATTGGGAGGAAAAGGCTCCCAAGTGAGGCAAGATGCCTCTGTCGGGCGGCTCAGGCTTGGAGGACGTCGATGCGCAATCTCATGATGAGGACAAGCCTCAGGACAAATCGTAATTAAACAAGGATGTTTTAGACCTATCCTGTTCTTTTTCTTGTGATGCCTAGAATATATATTTTTTGCAGTTCGGCACGCAGTCTTCTTCAACAATCCTCTTCCTCGGGGGACCTTCTCCCAGATATGATGGAAAGCGAGACGCCTCCACCGGCCTCTCTGCCCCATAGGGCGGACGACTTCGAGGTGTCGTCGTGGAGGGTCTCCCCTGACCAACGGGCAGCGCGAGGGACGATGAAGATATTACCCGAAGGTGATACTTCGGCGGCCCAGGGTCCGGGGGCCAGTAATGAAGGCTGAGGGAGTCCTAGATTAGGGGGTCCTCGGACAGCCGGACTATATACTTTGGCCGGACTGTTGGACTATGAAGGTACGAGAGTGAAGGCTTCGCCCCGTGTCCGGGGGGGACTCTCCTTTGCGTGGAAGGCAAGCTTGGCGATTCGGATATGTAGATCTCCTTCTCTATAACCGACTCTGTGTAACCCTATCCCCCTCCAGTGTCTATATAAACCGGAGGGTTTAGTCCGTAGGACCACAACAATCATAATCATAGGCTAGCTTCTAGGGTTTAGCCTCTACGATCTCATGGTAGATCAACTCTTGTAATACTCATATCATCAAGATCAATCAAGCAGGAAGTAGGGTATTACCTCCATCGAGAGGGCCCGAACCTGGGTAAACATTGTGTCCCCCGCCTCCTATTACCATCAGCCTTAGACGCACAGTTCGGGACCCCCTACCCGAGATCTACCGGGTTTTGAAACTGACATTGGTGCTTTCATTGAGAGTTCCACTATGCCGTCACGATAAAGGCTCGATGGCTCCTTCGATCATCAGCAACGATGCGATCCAGGGTGAGGTTTTTCTCCCCAGACAGATCTTCATATTCGGCGGCTTCGTACTGCGGGCCAACTCGCTTGGCCATCTGGAGCAGATCGAGAGCTACGCCCCTGGCCATTAGGTTAGGTTTGGAAGCTTGAACTATACTGCCGACATCCGCGGAGACTTGATCTTCGATGGATTCGAGCCCATGTCAGGTGCGCCGCACAGTCACGACGAGCATGACTTAGCCCTGCCGTCGGACGGTGTTCGGGAGATCACACCTGCGGCTACTCCGGCCCTCAATCCGCAGCAGATCGTGCCATCCGAGGATGGGTGGATGGACCCTGCCACGGAGGCCGCACACTCAGCGGCGATAGAGCCGAATACTAACTTCACCTCCTATGAGACCTATGTCATCGGACCCTTGGATTCATCCCCGGCCACAGGCTCCGAACAGATTGCGTCTGTGCCTATCGAATTTGATTGGGCACCGATCATGGAGTTTACCTCCGTGGATATCTTTCAGCACTCGCCCTTGGGCGATGTGCTAAATTCATTGAGGTCTCTTTCCTTGTCAGGAGACCCTTGGCCGAACTATGTTCGGCTTGAGTGGGAAGCGGACGACGAAATTCGTTCCCCACCCACCACCCACTTAATAGCCACTGTCGACGACTTAACCGACATGCTTGATTTCGGCTCCGAAGACATCGATGGTATGGTCGACGGTGCAGGAGAAGAACGGGAACCACCACCCATAGGGCGCTGGACAGCCACCTCATCATATGATATATATATATATATATATATATATATATATATGGTGGACACCCCCAAAGAAAGCGATGGCAATAAGACAACGGAGGATAATCCCCTCGAGAAGAAATCTAAGCACCGGCGTCATCGGCGCCGCTCTAAGCCCCTCCATAGCAAAAGCAGCGATACCGGCACAAGAGACAATAACGCTGCGGATAGTGCCGAAGACGAAGACAATCCCCTCCAGCTAGGCTTCGAGCGGGAGGATGGGCAAGCTAGCCCTAAGGAACAGGCGACAGACGGAGAATCAGAGGATGACAATTACATGCCCCTCTCCAAAGACGAGGTGAGCCTCGGCGACGAAGAATTTATCGTGCCTGAGGATCCCGTCGAGCAGGAGCGCTTCAAGCACCGGCTTATAGCCACAACAAAAAGCCTGAAGAAAAAGCAGCAGCAGCTTCAAGCTGATCAAGATCTGCTAGCGGACAGATGGACCAAGGTCCTGCCAGCCGAGGAATACGAACTTGAGCACCCAAACAAAAGTTACCCAAAGCACAGGTTGCTACCCCAACTCGAGGAGGAAGCATTAAAACCTACACCACCAGCGTATGGTGTGGCTGATCGGCCACCTCGTGGCCGAGACAAAGCGGCGTATCAGCCCGAAGACCAGCCCGCACCCCGTCGCCAGTCAAACGAAAACACCAAGGCCCGGGGCTACACGCAGGACCTGCGAGACATATGGGAAAACAAAGCAGGGCAGTCAGGATAGATCACTGGGGCGCGCCCCAACGCGTGACGATGACCGTCACGCCGCATATACTAAAAACAAATCCGGCCGGGCCAAATACAACAGACCAGACTTATTGGAACTACGTCGCGATGTAGCCCGGCATAGAGGCGCCACACACCCCCTATGCTTCACTGATGAAGTAATGGATCATGAATTCCCAAAAGGGTTTAAACCCGTGAGCATTGAATCATATGATGGTACTACAGACCCCGCGGTATGGATAGAGGATTTCTTCCTCCACATGCACATGGCCCGCGGGGATGATCTACACGCCATCAAGTATCTCCCACTAAAACTCAAAGGGCCGGCTCGGCATTGGCTGAATAGCTTGCCGGCAAACTCCATCGAAAGTTGGGAGAACCTGCCAGACGCATTTCTAGACAACTTCCAGGGCACTTATGTGCGACCACCGGATGCTGATGATTTAAGTCACATAACCCAACAGCCCGGAGAGTCAGCCAGGAAATTCTGGACTCGGTTCCTAACTAAAAAGAACCAAATTGTCGACTGTCCGGATGCCGAAGCCCTAGCGGCCTTTAAACATAACATCCGTGATGAGTGGCTTGCCCGACATCTCGGCCAAGAGAAGCCAAAATCCATGGAAGCCCTCACGACACTCATGACCCGCTTTTGCGCGGGCGGGGATAGCTAGTTGGCCCGTAGCAACAACACAGCAAGCGATCCTGGCACATTAGAGGCCAGAGATAGCAACGACGAACCCCGACGCAACAAACAAAAGTGTTGCAAAAATGGTGGTAACGCCGAAGACACGGAAGTCAATGCCGGATTCAGTGGCTCTAAGTCCGGTCAGCGGAAAAGGCCATTCAAAAATGACAATTCAGGCCCGTCCAGTCTGGACCGCATACTCGACCGTCCATGCCAAATTCATGGCACCCCAGGAACACCAGCCAATCATAACAACAGAGAATGCTGGGTCTTCAAACAAGCCGGCAGGTCAGGTGCCGAAAACAAGGAGAAGGGGCCTCAAAGCGATGATGGCGGCGAGGAGCCCAGATCACCGAATACATGAGGGCAAAAGAAATTCCCCCCGCAAATCCAAACGGTGAATGTGGTAAACGCCACCCACACTCCCAACCAGGAACGGATGAGCACCCTTAGGGATGTCGACTTGACGGAACCAGTCGCCCCACAATATAAACTAGGGCCGATCACCTTCAACCGCACGGATCGTCCAGTTAATACCAATCAGGGCAATTCAACCGCACTAGTCCTCGATCCAATAATTGACGGGTTCCACCTCACACGAGTCCTTATGGATGGAGGCAGCAGTCTAAACCTGCTTTACCAGGACATAGTGCGCAAGATGGGTACCGATCATTCGATGATCAAGCCCACTAAAGCCACCTTTAAAGGTATTATACCAGGTGTGGAGGCCAGCTGTACAGGCTCCATCACCCTTGAGGTAGTCTTCGGATCACCGGACAATTATCGTGCCGAAGAGTTAATCTTCGACATCGTCCCCTTTTGCAGTGATTATCAGGCACTGCTCGGATGAACCGCATTCACTCGATTCAACGTGGTGCCACATTATGCCTACCGTAAGCTCAAGATGCCCGGTCCGCGCGGCGTCATCACGGTTAATGGCAAGGCCGAACTCCCCCTCGGTACCAAAGAGTATACCGTTGCTTTAACAGCAGAAGCAACGAGTGGCACCTTTCAATCGAACCTCGAGTCGATGGCCAAGCTCCCGAACACTGCCAAATGACTCCGAACTACTTCGCGGCAGGATAGCCCCGCTCATCCAGAGCTCAATTAAACACTCCGGCAAAAGCTAGGACAGGCCACATACTGCAGCTCAACCGCTCTGTGTCACACAAACATTTCTTGCATTTTCTTTATAGGTTCATTTTTGCCTAGGCCCGGACCGGCGATATGGAAACAGCTCAAACACGCAAGGGAACCCTTAGATATTCCCCTCGATGACCATCCGACTGTACTCCAGATCCGCACACAACTTCTTCCCGCCTGGTCTCAGTATGTTCCGCAGTCACTTTCTATTTTTATTACATTACATGTACTCATACGCATCGACGTATTATTCAAATACAACATGTGGATTTATATGACGCTTATCTGCCGTTATCTCTTGTTGAAACTCTTTTGTCAAATGGCATCCGTACACCGCGATATGCCTTAATATGCCAAGGGCTTCGTTTTACCCATAATACGGCAATAAAGTCCAAACACCTTCATGGTAGTTCGGCACCCCGAACTTATAGCATTATATGCATCAGCTCCGAATCATGTCATGGTCCAAATGTTGGGTTTGGCCGGCTCCCATGTTTTGCTGCCTTATGTTCTGCTATATCGGCTAAGGCGTCACAGGGAGAACTACTGCGATTGTGTCCTGGTTCTTCCGGACGAGCACCTCAGTAGAGAAAGCCGAAAACTGACTGTCATGATACGGCGAGAGCTGGTCAGCTGTTCGAGAGGTTGTAAAATCTTTAAGGATTCCTCCCGCATAATTCCATAACCAATGCAGCGTGCGATGGATCGGCTTTTCTTCCGATCAGGTGCTTATAGAGCCCCTTGTGCGGTCTTCCGAACACCAGGGGCTGCTCCTACCTTCCTTTTCTAAAGCTCCTATGGCTAAGTGAGAGTGATAAAGCCCTACAGTCTGATTGCCTGGTTCGTTGTGCTGAACACCTCCTTCGAAGGACCCAAAACTGGGATAAAGAGTGATCAGGTTTATCCCGAACACCCCCGTACTTCCTACGTGGGGGCAGAAGCCGACGACTGGCCAACTCTCAGGATTAATATATAAAACAGTCGCGCAGGAGGATAAACTTTCATATAACAGGCAATAAATAATAAAAATGACCTTATTCAACAATACGAAGGACAACAAGATTGTATTCATGGAAATATAATGTCCTTGGTGCATTGCTCCGCCACAAGGCAGGATCCTTTTAGGACACTTTCATAATATAGCTCAGGCTTGCGGTGCTCCTTTCACTACAAAAAAAGACACATCCGTGACATTTTGGGCCAAACGAATTTTTTTCTCTGTCATACATATGACACTTCTATGATGATAATTGTGAGAAAACCTGGTATCATCATAGATGTGGTGGGCTCCTACTTCTATGACAAAAAATCATGACAGAAAATGGGCTTTTCGTCCTGGACGGGCCGGAGACGCAGCTGCATGACATTCTTTGGGCCGTCCATGACGGAAAAAACCGTGGTAGAAGCGAGGGTGAGGAAAATTTTGGGGAGTTCCCGGTTACGGTGGGAGGTCGGGGGTCGAGCGATGCGCGTTTCTCTCGTACACGTACGCACGTGTGTGCGAGGTGTTGGCTCTATCTGAACCTGAGCGAGGCATTGGGCTCTAACTGAACCCGAGCGATTGCACTGCAGGCTACGTGTTACTGAACCCGAGCGATCGATCGATGGCTATTAACTGAACCCAATCGAGCGATTCCTTCGCTACTGCTGCTAACTGAAGCCGATCGATGCTGCCTCTGGGATGAATAGTGAGCGTTGCAGGGGGTTTTGGATGAAGAATGAGCGGTGGCGTTGCCTCTAGATGAATAGTACCCCGTGGTGTGGAGGGCTGGATGAACAGTAGATGGTGGAGGGGTGCCCATGAAGGGGTGGTTGAACAGGACCCCGTGGTGTGGAGGGCTGGATGAACAGTAGACGGTGGAGGGGTGGTTGAACAGTAGCCGGTGGAGTAGCGCGCGGTGGAGGCTGGATGAACAGGAGCCCGTGGAGGCTGGAGGAGGTCGACGATAGCCCGTGGAGGCTGGAGGAGGTCGACGGTGGAGATGAACAGTATCCCGTGGAGTCCCGTTTTGCGGTACGCCACACCCCTCCCGATGAACAGGACCCCCATTTCAACCGTAGGAGGTTAGTTTCGTCCGTTTTGCGGTACGCCACACCCCTCCCGATCAACAGGACCCCCGTTTCGACTGTAGGAGGTCCGTTTCCTCCGTTTTGCGGTACGCCACACCCCTCCCGATCAACAGGACCCCCATTTCGACTGTAGGAGGTCCGTTTCCTCCGTTTTGCGATACGCCACACCCCTCCCGATCAACAGGACCCCTGTTTCGACCGTAGGAGGTCCATTTCCTCCGTTCTGCGGTACGCCAGGCCTCGTATCCATCGCCTGTTCCGTCCAAGCCCTCCCGATGAACACAACCACGCATTCCGTTCCGACCTAGCCGGTTGGCTCCCACACGTTCTGTTGCCTCCCGATGAACACAACGCATTCCGTTGCCTCCCGATGAACACGACGCATTCCGTTGCCTCCCCATGAACACGATGCATTCCGTTGCCTCCCCATGGACACGACGCATTCCGTTGCCTCCCCATGAACACGACGCATTCCGTTGCCTCCCCATGAACACGATGACGACGCTGTTTCTCTACTCCGACCCAGCCATGTACACGAGCCCTGGCCGTACGTATGCGCGAGTAGGCGTTCGAGGCCCTGCCCGTATGTACACATACATGGCCGTATTTTCTTTCTTGCACCCTGGCCACTGTATGTACGTGTACATGCTACGTGCGCACCTCTACTACGACACGTGCGTGCCTCTACATCGAGTAGTATGTATGTACACGTTCGCGACCAGAATGACAACGCTACGTACGCTTCGACCAGGTGGGTCTCGACTGTCAGGCACGTCCTTGCCTGCGAAGATGTAGCTGGTGGGTCCCAGCAGTCAGGGGGGCGAATCATTTTGTTTTTGCCCGAACGCACTTGCTTGCGTGCAAATGTGTAGCTGCTGGGTCCCAACAGTCAGGGGGCGAATCATTTTTTTGCCCGGACGCACTTCCTTGCGTGCGAAGGTGTAGCTGGTGGGTCCCAGCAGTCGGGGGGCGAATCATTTTTTTCGGACGCACTTCCTTTCGTGCGAAGATGTAGCTGGTGGGTCCCAGCAGTCAGGGGGGAGAATCTTTTTTTTTTCGGGCGCACTTCCTTGCGTGCGAAGATGTAGCTCGTGGGTCCCAGCAGTCAGGGGGCGAATCATTTTTTTGCGAAATACGGTGGCCTGTCCGGTGGGTCCCCGCTGTCAGGTGGAGGAATAATTATTTTGTGCATAATAAGGAGGCACTTCCTTGCGGCTGTCGTGGACCTAGCTGTCAGCCTCTCCACGTACAGTCCACGTCCGATGGAAGTCGTTCCTTGACCACGTTAACCACGCCGCGCCGAGAGCACCAGGGCGGTGGACGACGGCGAGGCCTAGGAAGGGGATGACGCGGAGCCGGGGAAGACGCGACAGTGGATGCACATGCGGAGAGGAGTACGAGGGTTCACTGGTTCGGCTGCGCTGTCGTCGCCGTAGAATAACAGGGGGTGTGGGTGAGTGGAGGGATGGCCTGGCCAGTGGTGGGAGTAGTAGGGGCGGTGAGGCCTCCGCGCCAGCACAGCCAGCTATGGGAGGCAGGAGCAGGCGGCACGACCGGCGCTGCTTTGGGCGGCTAGAGCAAGAAGACCATAGGTTGAAGAAGCACGACGGCCGTTGGATGGACATCGTACGGTCACTGCAGCTAGAATCGTTTATATTGACTATGTTGACAAAGCCCTTGGTACGTCAACTTAGTAGGCCCACAGGTCAGCTTCCGAAACGGTGCGCCCCATTTATTATTTCTTAAAGCCCATTTTCTTGTTAAGCCTAATGCATCCCTCCTAGGAAAGATTTGCAGCCCAGCGGGGCGGAGAATAACAACTTGACCTTGCCTGGGTATTCCTAAAAAAAGTATAGCTGGGCTAGCCATTTTCAGCTTGAAAAAAATTAATATCTGGGCTGGATATCTGGCCTGGGCTAGACGGGCCACAGCCCGCCCAGTTAATACCTGCAGCGATGTTTTCATTGTTGTTCAGAGGACAAAAATTAATATCTGGGCTAAACATCGAAAAACTCTGTAGTGCTCAAACCTCAAAAACACAAATACTACTCGAGCTGCTTGGTCCTAGCTGTCGGCCGCTTCTTGTGCAATTCTCTCGTTTATTGACTACTACATAGGTTGACAATGGTGTGGGACCGTGATGTCAGGAAACCAGGAGGAAGCAAAATAAATTATAGTTATATATATATAATAAGGAGGCACTTGCGTACGTGAGGCTATAGATCTGGTGGGTCCCCATTGTCATCCTCTCCAAGTAAAGTCATCTCCTCGCCCGCGCGCGCTTTCTGCCCGAAACAGTCAGCGCCACCCGCCCCGCTTCCCGGTGCAGGCGATTGCTCCTCCTTCAAACGACACAAGTGCTGTCCGTCCATCCATCTGCCGCCCACATTAATGATACGCGGTTGCCGAGGCGGCTACTCCGGCGCCACACGTCCGTCCCTCCACCCGCCCACCATTGCTATATAAACTGCTGCACCGGCCATAGCCACAGTCATCCGCATCCGTTCTCTTTCTCCTGTCCACACCACTACTGCCCACCATGGCTTCCTCGCGCTCCAGCGCTCTTCAGGATGGGCGGATGACGGACCACAAGGAGATGGCAGCCATTGCTGCCGACCGGCTGGCCGGCAGGCGTCCGGAGGACGACGACGTCCCAATGGAGAACATGGTAGTTGACGATCCGGCGCCAACCCCCTCCTCCATGCCATCCTCGCCGGTGCATTGCACCATGACCATCAGCGAGGCCCATGCCCAATATATGGACAGGGTGAGGCAGATGCGTGAGGAGCAGTTCCGGTTGGCGCAGGCCAACGCCGCCTACAACCACCATCTCCTCCAGGAGCACCTGCAAGCGGAGGAGCAGATCGCAGTGGAGCGGGCGGAGCAGGAGGCGCTGCTCGACTCGTACTGCTCCGCCCGCAAGGGCCGCCTCGAGCGCTGGCGGTACCGCATGCTGGTGGCGGAGGCTGTGGTCGCATACAAAGAGGCTAGCAAAGAGGGAGATGAAGCGGGCGATGCGCTGTTTGGTGAGACCGAGGACGAGGCAGAGGACAATGCCGGCTCCGACCGCTCCGCTGGCGTCGACGAGGCCCTGCTCCGCCGAGGCCCCGCGGCGCCAACAACGAGGCAGAGGACACCGCCGGCTCCGCCGAGGCCCCGCCCCACCAACAACGAGGCAGAGGACATCGCCGGCTCAGCCGAGGCCCCACCCTGCCGGCAACATGGGGGAGGATTTCCACCGCTCCGCCGAGGCGTCGCCCGCCGGCAACGAGACAGAGGACATCGCCGACTCCGCCGAGGCCTCGCCCCGCTGCCAACGAGGCCGCGCCACACAGAAAACGAGGAAGAGTAGAACACGGTAGGTCGCCACCGCTCGGGTTCAAGTAAGGCCACCGCTGCTACCCTCCGGTTGAAGCCAAGCTAGGAGGGTTGACCATTGACGGCCAGTTAGCTTCTTGGTGGCAACGTGGAGTCGGAGAGCTGCGCTGGAGAAGAACACTGCTTCTACTTAACTGCTGGTGCAGTTGGCTGACTGACACGTGGGCCCAATAGGCCACATGTCAGTTACGCAACTGCACCTGCAGTTAAGTCACTGAAGCTTCTGTTCGGCTCAACAGGACACAGGTGGGTAGCTTCGGTTAATTAATTATACCTCCAGTGCACCCCTTTTTAGTTGAAGAGTGTATGAAATGTAATGAAATCCGGCATTTTTATATGCAATCCGACCGTGTATGAATGAATTTATTTCAATTAGTTTGAATTCCTGTATCACTAGCATTGGATGAACATGCAAAACAATACATACTAGCATTATTCCCAGGGTGATCACCTCATTTGCAGCAATTTCACATGTACTCCCTCCGGTCCTTTCTAGTCTGCATACAAGTTTTGTCTGCAGTCAAAATATCTCTACTTTGACCAATCTTATACAAAAAAGTATGCACTTTCATAATGTGCAAAGTAAAAAGGAACAGAAGGAGTACAAAGAGTTTGAGCAGCTTTTTAGCATTTCTGTACATCGCAATCAAACACACAGGCCTGGCAATTCATAGAGAACATTCAAAACAATTGATGATTATGCATCTCAGCGACTCACATGTCAGAGGCAATATTTACTTCACAACTAAAGAATAAATAAAAAATTGATCAACGCTGCTGACAGCAAAGGGCGTCCCATTCGAAAATATCAAATGCATCTCTTGCTAAAATCAATGAGCAAAATTTGACAAGGTTGTCCCATTCCAAAATATCAAATGCCTACGATTTTGGAATGGGCAGGGTTTGCCAACAGTTCGGACATTGACATGGCACCTCATGCTAAATAAACTAGCTATTCTTTTTGTGTAGTTCCACCAAAATCAACCAAATTCGCGCGTAGCTTGTATGATTTCGCCCTTATATGTTGCAACGCCTTGAACTTATCGGCACCTCCTTTCTTGCAGTGGAAATGAATGATTCAATGTATTCATGAACATTTTGTGCAGTTCCCATTGAAATCAAGCTGAGCACCCCTGTTTGCACAAATACAAAAAAGTGATTAGTATAAAGCAAACTGTACTATGAATTGACGGTTTCAACAAGCACATACATGGTCCATGTAGAGCACACTTTTAGAAAAATGGAACTCACCAGAAACAATCCTAGAACAACATTGTACTCGTGCATCATAGCCAAAAAATGGAGATTTGTCAGTCCTTCTGAGCTGAAGTTAGTTTGGTCTTGTGGGGAGTAATGTAACCATCCTTCAACTGCTCCTTCTGATGAGAAGATAGACATGGCTTCTTCATCCTGGCATAATCGGAACTAGTCACTTCACGTACTCCATATTCTTCTTCAGAGGAAGATGATCCTGTTGTACAAAGACAAGAGGACTACTAAATGCTAGCATCCCTGTTTGCTCGAAAAAAGGAAAGGAAATATTTAAAACAGCACAGATGAAGCACTTCTCAAGGACAATACCACTTTTTCATGACAGTATCTAAATAGTAGCACAACACCAATAGAGATGACAAAGCTCAATCATATGGATGAAATCAGTGGGCGAGTACCAACCTTTGTCAGTAGGCTTATTGTGTAAAGCATACATATGAAGCACTTCTCCGGAACCATTTGTTGCTATCTACAGTGGTGGCCATGCTTACTATATACTCCTCGATTAGTTTAATGTTTCCAACATCTTCTTGTGCAGTTCCACTAAAATATATGGTATCTTCAAAGAAGATCCCTGTTTGCACAAGTAGAGATAATTACATATTACATTAAGAGTGGCATCAAATCAGTGGCAAAACAATTGCTCGTTCCAGCCATAGCAATAAATTAAGATGCAAAACTATATCATTACTTGTGTCATCACAGTTCCAGTGCTTCATTACAGCACCGGGAGTTGATTTTTATTTTTCTTCCGCTTGTTCTTCCCCTTCATCACTTGGTTCAATAACAGACAAGCTTCGCCTTCAATGTAAGATTTGGCATGTCAATTAGGGAGCACAAGTATAGTACTAAACTTAATTTTCTGATGAAAGTGGAAAAATACAGGCCAGCAGTTGTGAAATATCCATATCTTACCTCAATGGGATATTACGGTGCATATACAGATTGGATGTCTTGTCTCCATTTGTGCAGTTCACTAAACTCAAGCAACATTATCGTACAAGTAGCACAACATATGAAAGCACACTATGGAATCATGTGAAAGAAGGCTAGTACTGACCTCTCATGATGCGAAATTCAAACAACTCACAAGAAGAAGATCTGAACCAAATTCGCCTTAACGGATAGGAAGTAAGATCTCCTCTTGTGCAGTTCCACTAAGATCAAGCAATCAAGCAACGTTGTCGGTGTGACATTTTGGTTGAACTGCACAAAAAACTCTTAAAACAAAAGTGTTTTGTGCAGTGCAACAAAAGGTCACAATGGCAACGAGGTGAAGTAGATAACCCTGTTTACACAGAGGTGCAAAGGAAACAATTAGTGGTCAATAACGGTGGATGACACAGAAGCTAACAAAAAGAAGCATCTACCTTATCTAAATGGGAAAGAAAGCAAGACAGTAGCATTTCCCAAACGGTGGCATTGATTAATATTAACATAGAGATTATATTAACAATAAAATTCGTTAAACATGTAATTTGCTTTTAACTGTGGCATTGCATCAATTTTCCAGCGGCATTATTAGAGGGTGTTTGTTTACAGGGACATTTTGGTGTAGGGACTAAAAAAACTCCGTGTCAGTCCCATCTAAACCAAATAGGAGGGATTTTTAGGGACTAAAAGTGGGCATTTGGGACTAAAGAAAGAAGACCCCGAGGGAGTCCTTTTGGGACTTTTTCCAACAGTTGCCCCTGCCACGCGTCGCACCTTGTCTCTATTAGTTCATTACTAGGGGTAACATGGTCTTTTAGCATGTCATTTAATAACCTCTAGTGCATGTTTAGTCCCTGGAACCAAGAAGGTAGGGACTAGGGAGTTTTTAACCAAACAGGGCCTTAGATTAAAAATAGCTAATGAGTTGCACGGGATAGTGGACGCACCAGCACCATGTGCATCTACCGATGTACTGTGGTTATGCACAGTCTGTTACAACAAAGAACAAACAACCAAGGAGCATATTTGTGTTGGTCCTAGTTTTGTTATCTTTAGACACATTTCCCTATGTGAGCGCAGCAAATCTAGTCCTGCTCAAACTCTACAGCCTTGTCCCTTCCTTTCCTTTTTGAACTAGTACTTTCGCCCCTTCCTTTCCTCTTTGAACCACGTCCTAGATTTATGCGATCCAACTTTCCCCACTACTTTCCCCCATTCCTTTCCTCTTTGAAACACGTCCTAGATTCATGCTATATTCCCCCTTCATTTCCTCTTTGAACCACGTCCTAGATTCATTCTATATACAACTTTTCCCAATACTTTCCCCCACTCCTTTCCTCTTTTGAACCACGTCCTAGATTCATGGTATACATGCAGCTAGAGCAATGCATGTGGAGTAAGTAAATTATACCTTAAGGTTCTTGGGGCGTGGTCCGGTGGGCGACGGGACAGCGGCGAAGAAGAAGGGGTCGGAGGCCCTCCCGCGCCGCCGCTGGGTGGAAAGTGAACAGCTGCGCCGGTAGTCCCTCGCCGACGGCGACAACGTTAAGCCTCCTTCCCTTCCCGGTGGACGGATCCTGCCGGCTCTTTGAGCGGCAGTGAGGGGAGAGAGAGGCCAACGAAGTCTTGTTTAGATCTGGAGAGGGCAAGAGAGTGTGAAGAGAGCAACTACAAGCGCTGAGGCTCCAGCGGGAGAGGGCGAGAGAGTGTGAAGAGAGCAAGTACAAGCGCTGAGGCTCCAGCATGTATATATATACTGGAGAGAGAGTGTGAAGCGTGCAAACCCTAGAAAACATTTTGACCAGTCAAAGAATCCTCCTGACACAAATTATGCTCAAGTGTAGTTATCGAACCCGAGACCTCAAGTTTGATGAGAGAACAGGCTAACCAGCTACACAACCCTCCCGTTATGTTCAACGAGAGGGAAATAACCTTTTATACATTCCTGCATTCGTGTGACAAGCATGCCGTGTTTTTTTGTGTGTGTGGGAGTCATTGGGATTTCAATTCGTGTCATGTGGCTTTGGTGGTAAGACTATCCAAAGTGGTGCAGAAATAATGCAGCCTTAGTCACCTTACCTCTATCCACATAGTACGTTGGGTCCCACCAGTCAGAGGATGAAACAAACAAATTAATAAGAAAAATTAAAAGCGCCAGCGGTGTATCTTAGCTCACACATCTCACTACTGCTCAGGAACACTATCCAATTGATCCCTCTGTTTGCTCACGTACTATTTTAAGTGAATCCTTATTATTCGACTTAAGTCACGTTAGAAGGTGCCACCGTATTTTAAGTGAATCCTTATTATTCGACTTAAGACTTATGCACACAAATTTTGGGCCCTTGTATTCCACTTAAGTCGGTGTGCCACCGTATCTCGTATACTTACTACTCCCTCCGTCTAGGTGTAATAAGTCACGTTAGAAGGTGCAACAGGACCAAGGTGCGTGCATGTGTGTGTGTGTGTTTAACAGCATGTGTGTGTTAGAGAGAGCGACGGATCGACCTACTCCTACAGAGAGATGTTGTGTAGTGTACGATTTTATCCGCGAGAGCCGGTGCATCCTCTCATTTCCGGGCATGTCCTGTAGGGACATGCGGACAGCTGCCACGCCCGCTCCTGACCAACCTGGCCCACCCAAAGCCCCTCCATTGCCCGCGCGCGCTTCCCGCCTGAAACGGTCAGCGCCGCTCCAAAGAATCAGTGCCGCATTCATGCCCGGGCAGAGCGGACGCGACCTCTCACTGGTGCAAGAGTGATGGTTGCTTCGTCCGTCCAACTTACTACTGGGTCTATGTGATTTGACGGCTCATTGTTCTTTATTACTGAGGTGGTAGGACTGCTGGATGTCCCACGCTTTCGGTGAAAGGAGGTACTACTACTAGATTACAATTTTCTCCATTCTTACAGCGGAGGCGTGCAAGAGCGGTGAAAACACGCAGGCTCAGTGATTACATGGCCCACCTCACACTATCACCGTGTGACCTAAATCTTTACATAGTACTCCCTCCGTTCCTAAATATTACTAGATGAGTCCCCGCGCGTTGCCGCGGAACAACGGTATATCTCTCTCCGCAAAATTATCTATTTCATAGAACTAAAAAAACTCTATAACTGCATGAGAAATGTGGTAGCCAAACTAAATAAACTCCCATCATCATTTAGATCATCCCACGTAAGGAAAACAGATCAGCCAACTCCTACTGCATAATGGGATTATATTTTTCTTTTTGACATGTTAATCAGATTTAAAAGCTCACTTACATGCATGCTACCGGTGCATGCTTGCATGCAGACATGTTGATGTGATTTAAAACCCACTCACATGCATGTGCCACGGTATTTCTGCATGCTTGCATGTGGCTTAGTGCGGAGCCTCTCAACGTCTAGATCAAATGGCTATTATGGACTGATTTACTTCATCTAACGGCTACGTCAATTTTGATGATGTGGCTCAAGGAGAGGATAGAGAATTCCTAGTAGTGGGGCTAGCTATTACTAGTAGATAAGTCTTTGTAGAGATTCCACTACATACGGAACAAAATTAATGAATCTACACTTAAAATGCATCTATATACATCCGCATGTGGTTCATGGTGAAATCTCTACAAAGACTTATATTTAGGAACGGGGGAGACGACGTACTAAGCAAGCTTCTCCTCGTTCTGCGAGTTGACGGGACACATCAAAAGCACTCCAGTGTATAGAGCCTTGCCTCTAAGGTAGGCCCCACATGGTTTGCCTCTTTTTTTAATATAACACGTCAAGTCGCAATTTGTTTGTTCACCCGTGGTAGACGATCCTCCCCCCACCAAGTGGACAACCAGTACACGTGCCAAATTACCACGTGGGCTGTCTTTTTCGTACAGAAATGAGATCCACCGTGTACCTGCGCGGGTGTGGTTGCGAAAGAGACGGGAGTACGTGCGCCGTGCATGCACCTCTTCTCTTTTTGCACGTCCCCCACCTACGTGGGTGTGTGAGAGAGATACAAACCGCGTTCGTGAGTGTTTTTTGTTTTGGGGTGGGGTGGGGGTTGATTTCGTGAATTTTTTGTGGGAATATGTGTCGATGACATCTCAAACAAAATTTTGCATGCAATGTGTGTGAAATGGAGGCCTATCCATATCATACATAGAGGCCCGGGCAATCCACGAGAAGAGAGGGAGGGGTCATAGCTACCGATAGAGTCAAAGAGAGGATCAAGTGGGTGGCTGCGAGATCAATGAAGAGAGCCATCGAAATTGTGTGTGTGTGCAAGTCAAAGATATAGGGCGATGTAGCGACCCGACCTCAAACGGTCAAGTCTCTATGCTTCAGTGTCATCCCTGGATCGGTAATGCTGACACACACAGTACTCGAGGATTTATAATAGAGTAGCAAGCACACACTTATTACATCGAATGTCTCCAAAGATAACTTATTACAATAAATATGGCTTAAGGACATCTAATATGATAACAGCGGAAGGCCTGGAAGATAAAGTGAGTCCATCAACTCCAACGGCATAGCTGAGCTGCACGACAACGACCTAACGAACCATACTCCTCATCTGAAAAGTCTGCAACATAATATGTTGCAGCCCAAAAATGGGTCAGCACATGGAATATGCTGGTAAAGTAACACAGTAGAGCAAGAACAGAATAATGCTATCACTACATGCATATTTGGCTGGTGGAAAGCTCTATGGTTATAGTTTTTGAGAAAAGCCAATTTTTCCCTACAACAAAGGAATATATATTTTATTTAACTATCATGGTAGTTGAAACATCATTGAGAAGGTTCCTCCAACTCAATCCCAATTAAGGTAATTATCAACCCAACAATATTAATTTATAGTGATGAGATACTTAAGATACTCCAAGTACTAGATACTCAATATGTCCATAACCGGGGACACGGCTAACCATGATTAGTTTGTACACTCTGCAGAGGTTTGCATACTTTTCCCCACAAGACTCGATCGCCTCCGTTGGATTTCTCGCACTACATGGTGTTTGAGAAACGGATGACCGAGACACAGTCTTTCAGAAACATTAACTCTGTACTCCGGGGGCAGACCATACCAAACCTACAATCCCACTACATGTTGATCCACCTCTTCAAGAGCTTCACGTGACTTACTCAACTATGCTAGAGCCCATATTAGCTTGTGGCTGCACACGGAAGTTTCTAGCATGAATAATCTCAGTTCCCTTTGAGCCTGGGTGGTGGTCCATAGGAAGATCACACGGGTACTCCGGGATTTCCAAAAAAATACAGGCAACACTAGGTACTCTAGGTGCCTCAATCCACCCAAATGTGTATTTAAGTTGCCATCTTAAGTTGAACCATTAATTAACAATCTCACATCTGTCATGGATTTCACTCACCCAAACCTTGTCTACGAGCATAGCATAGCAATTTAGGCAATACACAAGAGTAACTCCCAAGGGTTTGAATGTAACAGGGTAATAGGTTCTACCTCATCAACTACTTCCCAACCCACAAGTTGTTGACATCCTAACCATGCAATGTTTGAGGATTGGAACTAATGCATAAAAACTGGGTGATAAAGGGTATGATCAAAGTGTTACTTTCCTTGCTGACGATCCGTGTAACCTAGAGACTCCAAATAACACGCTTCGCACTCCAGGAATTCTATTGCAAACAAACAATAGCATACATAAGCAAACAAGCAAAGAAGCACGGGTAAAACTCAAATAAGAGGATCTAACCAGAAAGTTCAACTTAAGAACTCCGGTTTGCAAAAAGAATCAAATCAAACGGAGCAACGAAACTCAAACGACGAAAGAAACAAGATCCATTTACTAATTTGGACCTAGGTGAAATTTTACAGTAGCAAAAACTTGTGCAAGTTGGTTAAGCGGAAAGAGGGTCTCGAGACAAAGATCTAGGCACTTGAATCGCCTGATTCCGACTAACGAGCGAAAAGATAAACTAGAACGAAAATCAGATCAAAAATCACGATCAGAAATATCCGTGAAGAAATCCGATAAAAGAAAACTGACGAATAGGCTAATGAACGAGCGTTCGTTATCTGTAACTAACAAGCGAAAACCGTTCGTTGAAACGAACGTCTGGACGAACGTCCGCTAACAGGAAAAACCAGCGAACCGAAAAAACGGGTTAGGGGTTTTCTAAAAAAACCAAATCGGTTTTCTAATAAAAACCGACGGCGACGGCGCGTTAACTCGTCGGATCTGGCGGGGTGCAGCTCCGGCGGGGCTGGCGGGCGGCGGGGCTCAGGCAGCGGCGGCTCGGCAGCGGCGCGGGCGGCGGCATGCGGTTAGACGGGCTGCGGCGGCGGCGAGGGCTGCGGCGGTGGTGTTGGCGAGGCGGGGTGGGGGCGGCGCTATTTAAAGGGGCGAGGGGGCGCCCGGGGAGGAGTCCGGCTCGGACTCCCCACGGCGTCCGTTCTGCGCACGGCGGCGCGCGCGAGGGAGACGGCGGCGGAACGGGCCAGCTGGTCTTCGGCCCAGCTTGGTCCGGAATTTTTTTATATAAATAATTCCACCGAAACTAAGAAAAATCCTAGAAAATAAAATAAAAAGCTAAAAATGCCAAAACAAATTTTCACCATCTAAATGAAATATTTAGAATGAGATGAACATTTTCTTGGCCGTAATATGCAATTTTGAAAACGTGCAATTTTTCTAATGCAAACAAAATTGCAAATAAAATCCAAATAAAAACAAATATTGATTTTAATATTTTTCCTCCAATATTTCATTTATTTTGGAGAAGTCATATTATCTCCTCTCATATATTTTAATATGAGATATTTTCGAAGAGAAAAATAATTAAAACCAAAATCCTCGTTTCAAAATTTGATAAAATCAAATTTGAAAACCGGGGAAATCCCCAATTCTCTCCGAGGGTCCTTGAGTTGCTTAGGATTTTGAGGATCGCGAGACGAAATGCAATAAAATATGATATGCAAGAATGATCTATGTATAACATTTCAAGTTGAAAACTTGTGATGTTACAAACCTACCCCCCTTAAGATGATTCTCGCCCTCGAGATTCGGGTTGGCTAGAAAATAGGTGTGGGTGGTCTTTGCGAAGACCATCCTCTCGTTCCCACGTGGCTTCGTCTTTGGTATGGTGGCTCCACTGAACTTTGCAAAACTTAATAACCTTGCTGCGGGTGACTCAACTAGCAAACTCTAAAATCTTGACTGGCTTCTCCTCATAAGTCAAGTCATTGTCCAACTGAATCGTCTCCAAGGATACAGTATCTCTTAGCGGTATGTCGGCCATCTCAGCATGGCACTTCTTTAACTGGGAAACGTGAAACACATCGTGAACTCCTGACAGTCCTTCAGGTAACTCCAACTTGCAGGCCACTTCTCCCATTCGTTCCAAAACACGATATGGTCCTACAAATCTCGGGGCTAACTTTCCCTTAACTCCAAAACGTTTCACTCCTCGCAAAGGTGATACTCATAGATATGCTCTATCTCCAATTTCATAGGTTACCTCCTTGCATTTCGAATCTGCATAACTCTTCTTTCTGGACTGAGCTATCTTCAGTCTATCCCGAATCAGTTTAACCTTCTCCTCAGACTCTTTGATCAAGTCTGGTCCAAACAACTTTCGGTCTCCAACTTCATCCCACATCAACGGTGTTCTGCACCTTCGGCCATACAGGGCTTGAAATGATGCCATTTTCAAACTGGCTTGGTAACTATTGTTGTATGAGAACTCTGCGTAAGGCAAATTGTCATCCCAACTAGACCCATAATCTACCGCATAGGCTCTCAACATATCCTCCAGAATCTGGTTGACTCTCTCAGTCTGTCCATCCGTCTGCGGGTGAAATGTTGTACTGAACTCCAATCTCGTTCCCAAAGTCTGGTGCAGCTGATGCCAAAACTTTGAAGTAAACTGTGTTCCTCTATCTGATAGGATGGTCCTCGGGACTCCATGCAGATATACGATCCTGGTCATATATATCTTGGCCAACTTTGCACTGGTATAAGTTGTTTTCACTGGGATAAAGTGTGCCACTTTGGTCAAGCGGTCAACTACTACCCATATAGAATCATATCCTGATTTGGTCCTGGGCAATCCGGTGATAAAATCCATGCCAAGTTTATCCCACTTCCATTCGGGTATCGGCATAGGCTGTAACAATCCTGCGGGATTTTGATGCTCTGCCTTCACTCTCTGACATACATCACATACGGCCACATACTCAGCGATATCCTTCTTCATACCTGTCCACCAGAAACGTTCCTTCACATCCAAATACATCTTGGTGTTTCTGGGATGTATCGAGTATGGTGAGTCATGAGCCTCCTGAAGTATTAACTTCCTGATCTCTGTGTTATTGGGCACATAAACACGGTCCTCAAACCACAGGGTGTCGTGCTCATCCTTACGAAAACCTTTGGCCTTTCCTTCGCTCATTTTCTCCTTTATCTCGGCAATCTCTTTGTCATCCTTCTGAGCTTCTCGAATTTTTCCCAACAATGTAGACTGCACCTCCATTGTTGCAACAAAACCTCTAGGAACAATCTCCAATCGAAGTTCCCGGAGATCCTCTGCTAACTCCTTCGACAATCCCGTGCTTATTAGGGTATTAGCATAGCTCTTCCAGCTCAAAGCATTGGCTACGACATTGGCCTTGCCTGGATGATAATGAAGCTTCATGTCATAATCCTTTATAAGCTCCAACCATCTTCTCTACCTAAGGTTCAGTTCCTTCTGGGTGAAAATGTACTTCAAACTCTTATGATCCGTTTACACATCACAATGGTTTCCAATAAGGTAATGTCTCCAAGTCTTCAACGCATGCACTATGGCTGCTAGCTCCAAATCGTGCGTGGCATAATTTAACTCATGTGGTTTTAGTTATCGTGAGGCATACGAAACAACTCTTCCGTCCTGCATAAGCACACTTCCAAGTCCTAAGTGAGAGGCGTCGCAATACACTTGAAAATCCTTACGTATATCTGGCAGTGTCAGCACCGGGGCTGTAGTCAAACATTTCTTCAGCTCCTGGAAACTTGCCTCACAATCTTCCATCCATTTAAACTTGATATCCTTCTTCAATAATTCTGTCATGGGCTTCACAATCTTGGAAAAATTCTCAATGAATCTATGGTAGTATCCTGCGAGTCCAAGAAAACTGCGGATCTCGCTAACTGAAGTGGGTGCCAACCATTCAGTGACTGACTGAATCTTGGTGGGATCTACTGTTATACCTTCTCCTGATATAACATGTCCAAGGAATCCGACTTCCTTCAACCAAAACTCGCATTTGCTGAACTTGGCATACAACTGATGTTCCCTGAGTTTCTCGAGAACTAAACGCAAATGCTCCTTGTGTTCCTCTTCGTTCTTTGAATTTACCATTATATCATCAATGAACACCACAACAAACTTATCCAAATATTCCATGAATACTTTTTTCATTATGCTCATGAAATAGGCAGGGGCGTTAGTCAGTCCAAATGACATGGCCGTATATTCGTATAGCCCGTACCATGTGGTGAAGGCTGTCTTTGGTATATCCTTCTCTCGTATCTTCAACTGATGATATCCTGATCGCAGATCAATCTTCGAAAACACCTTAGCTCCTTGCAGCTGGTCAAACAGACCATTGATCATCAGCAATGGGTACTTGTTCTTAATCGTCACTTCATTCGAGGCTCGATAATCAACAACCTTTCTTAGGGATTTATCCTTCTTCTCAACCAAAAGCACTAGGGCTCCCCATGGTGATGAACTCCGTCGAATGTAACCCTTCTCCAATAACTCCTTGATCTGTTTCTTAATCTCCTCCAGATCATTCGCGGGCATCCTATAGGGTCTCTTGGATATTGGCCCTGTGTCTGGCAATAGCACTATCAAAAACTCAATATCTCGGTCTGGTGGCATGCCTGGTAACTCCTCTGGGAAAACATCCGGGTAATCCTTACTACAGGCACTTTTTCCTGAACAACTCCCGTGAGGGTATTTACTTGGCTACTTCTTGGCGCATGCCTGGATACATACTTGATCCTTTTTCCCTCCGGGGTGGTGAGACAAATTGACTTACTAACACAGTCAATGCTTCCTCTGTACTTTGACATCCAGTCCATTCCTAATATCACATCCAATCCTTGTGACTCCAAGATAATTAGGTCGGACGGAAAAACATGGTTGCCAATGGTTAAGGGTATCTAGTCACACCATCGACTAGCCATATACTCTGCTCCAGGTGAGCTTACTAATAGAGGGGTCCTAAGGGTTTGGGTCGGTAGTTTAAACTTATCCACGAATTCCCTTGATATGTATGAATGCGATGCACGAGTATCAAAAAGAACAAGAGCGGTAAATGACTTAATCAATAACTTACCTATAACCGCGTCTGGCTGCTCTTCAACCTCCTCCACGTTAACGTGGTTCACTTTTCCTTTGTTGAATGGATTGGGCTTCTTCCCAGCGCTCCCATTTCCGTTTCCATTCTTCCCTTCCACTACAAGGAAAATGCCTACTAGTGGCACACCTGTTTTGCCTACTAATGGCGCACTACAGGTGCGCCACTAGCACCACGCCATTAGAATTTATTACTAATGGCGCACCACAGGTGCGCCATTAGTATCTGGTATACTAATGGCGCACCATGCAGTGCGCCATTCGTATAGCCCATGGTGCGCCATTAGTATGCCTCCCAGGGGGCCATATTTACCCATGTGCTTTGGCATACTAATGGCGCACTGGTGGATGATGCGCCATTAGTGTGCTCTGGCTTACTAATGGTGCACTATGTGGTGGTGCTCCACTAGTATGAATATTAGGGATTTTTTCTTTTCTGATATTTTCACAGGTTACAAAATATATTATTGGACAGAATATAGCTAGCACCACACAGCAACAACAGATTCATCGAATACAATAGAAGGTTAGTCTCCGAATACAATTCATCATAGTAGTCTCCAAATTTAAAATACCGAACAAAGTTAGAACATTACAAGTCTCGAAACCGCGAGTAGCAAGTTTGTCTTCACATTACAAGTCGATATAGGTCATCTAAACTACCATCACATAGAAGAGAGCTGCAGTCATCATGATGAGCATAATCGCGATGAAACTGGTCTTCATCCGGTTCCTCCAACGCTCCCTCCTCTCTCCCGCTAGATAGCGCGCGTATCTAACTTCCGCCTCTGCCCTAGTGGTGTACCCTGTGTAACTGTTACCACTAAAACAGTGAACCTATCTCCGACACTCCTCCCAGTCGTCGTAGACTGCGGGAACCTTACCCTTGTACACGACAAACGACGGCATCTCCATGCACTAGCCAAACAAAACGTTAGTAACAATTCACAGACAATACATAAGCAATATATAAGTATGCAACAAAAGGATCGGAAGAGAAAAGCAACACATTAATAGCATCAATTACATCTAAGTTGAACGACTGTCCAAACCAAAGAGACATACAAGTTCATTGAAGTTTAATTACAACATGAGCCAATCAATGTTTCAAAACTACACATAGCATCACTACTTTCGACTCGACTCAAGGGACCGGAGCGTGGATGAAGCCGCCGTCTCTCATGATGGTCATGAAATCGCGGGCGTTGTCAACCTGCATTTGTAGCGTTGTGTCTATCTCACTGTTGGACAGTTGATTTCTGAGGTTGAACTGCCTCGAGGTATGAAGGTCATCTTGATGGATGATTTCTGCAAACTCCGACTGGATGCGAAAGAATTCTTGTCTAATGTCCGCATCCTGGATTGCCGACAAGCTCGCGGCCCAATCTTTGAGATTATTTGGTAGCAGAAGGTGATTATGGTCCCGTACGATCGCCCGCATGTGATGGAGGGCGTAGTAGGCATCCTTCTGACCGCCAGGCGGCTGCTTGACGCAGTAGAACATCGTATTGTGGGCGAACATGTGCTTGCCGTACTTACGAACTGGCCTGGTGAAGGTGCCTCCAGATTTGGCATAGCCGGGGAGAACATCATCAAGAACTTTCTTGATATTTGTGTAGTCTTTATTCGACTGACGGGCTTAAGAGGATGAGTGTGCAATGTGTGTCACTGCACAAAACACGGAATGTTAGAAAAAATGATCGAAATCTAAGAAATCATATGTTACAGGGCGGTTGAGGGGACGACTTACTCGGGAAAGTAAGGCACGATGAAGTTATCCTTATCTGGGTTTGCGAGAATGACGCCTTCGAGGTAAGAACTCGCGACTTGCCGGTCCCTAGCGCTTCCCAAGATCTTGGCACGCATGTAGAAGGGGTCGACTATCACGATGTCCGGTGTCTTGTCTCTAATGATCCGCATCTCCATACTCAGCGAAAATAGCCGAATGAAGGTGTAGTGCAGCGGATGAATGTTAAACATAGCGAAGATGTCATCAAACCGCAGGACGATCGTACCCCCGATGGAGTTATCCACAAAGCCCTTGCCCTCTGGCACCTTGGCCACAAAAACCGGGTATGCCACGTCATTCTCTCTGAGACGCCGCTTCTCCAAAGAAAGAACACTGTCATGTAGACTCCGCATAGCACCGGTTGCAGCATCGAGCATATTAGTCGGTAGCATCGGCCTACCCGCCACATGCACCCTCCTCAAGATATCCTTAGGTGAAGGTGGCCCATCCTGAGCACGGATCGTACTCGGTGCCGGCTGGCTCGCACCCTTGTTACTCTTTATTTTCCGTCCCTTCTTCTTCTGCTGTAATGGGACCGAGTTCTGCTCACAGACCGCCTTCTTGAGTGTGTTGGGGCTGATAATATTTCGCACCTCGGCTATCTGAGGCTCGGTGAAGTCGGCAGCTAGAGGCATCTCCTGAGAACTGAATGCCAGACGACGCCTGTTGCAATTGGGTTTCTCCGCGGTACCAGCTAGATCGCGATCGTCTTTTGTAGGGTTGGGTTCTTGAGAAGGAGGCCCCAAGAATTCGTCATCGTAACCATGTTCGGCAAAGTACTTATCGACGTTGGTAAATGTACCGTCGTCATCGTCCGGATCCTATGCCATATGCATGTTCGGATCCTGTGCCATAGGGATGTCCGGCATGTCCGGTAGTGTTGCAGCGGTCTTGCCATGGCTTGGTGCCGGCACGACTGGCGGTGTTGTCTTTGGGGTGGTGTCGCCCACCCCCAAACGAATCTGGCTCTTCGGCCAAAGCAGGGGCCAGCTTAGGCAGGCGCTGAGGGTCATCACATCATCTTCGTCGGCCCTGGCGGGTCGAATCGGAGGTAACAACTCGTCACAGCCTCAGCACCCGAACCAGTTGAACCCTATACACGGTGGGTGGCATCGGATTACTGTGGAACATGGGGTTGCCCGGTTGAACAATTCTGCCCTTGGCGACATCGACCAACTCGTCGTTCACGAAGTGCAGGAGAGTACACAGAATGTCCGCGGCGCCCTGCGAAAACATGTAGGGCGTCAGGGATGCCCAGTCAAAGGCAAGGAGATGAAATCCTCGGCCGAGAGGCTTAATTAGTTACCGTGATGATGGCGTCGAGCTCGGCTAATGTCGAGGTACCGCCAACGGCGGGCGTGCAATTGACGGAGGGGCCGCTTGCTGCCGAGGTGCCGGCTGGCGTACACCTGGGTGCATTAAGCTCCAATGCCTGTGCCGGCATCGGAGACACCAATTCCGCCTCCGCCGGAGACACCAATGGTGCCGCATGCGCGTTGTGCAAGTTGCTGGCCGTGAAACTGGGAATCGGGGGCGGCCCCTGTTGGCCGCTCGCAATCCACGTCGTCAGCCCATGAATCAAGGTAGGCATAATGCCGGTGAGCGTCCATCCCAGTTGTTGTTGCACTTGCTCTTGGACAATCTCCAGAATCCGCGCCACTTGTGCCTTGAGTTCTTGAACCTCGCGCGACTGGCTTTCCGAGCTGGTCTTTCTCTCCTTCCGCCCACCAGCGTTATAGTATGACGACCATTTTGTGGACAAGACTTTGTCGGCAACACGACCAGCTGACGACGGCTTACTGAGCTTATCCTTGTTTTTCATTACGTTCAACGCCCTATTTAGAGTGTTGTCCCAAGGGGTGCTCTGAGCCGACCCCGCGCTACTGCTTTCAATCTCCTGCGGAAGGAATGTGAACCATTTAGAAATTTGGCTTCATTAATTAGAATGCAACCATATGGAGCTAATTACACGGGGGTGTATTCCTTACCAGAACAAGCTCAAGTGCCCTGGTCTTCGGATCAGTGGTAAGCTCCTTTGTTACCGGGTCCTCCTTGTACCGGGCCCTGACATAGTTCCTGGTCTGCTTGTCACGGTATTTCTTGAAGCGGGGCGGTAGGCCTTGCTCGGCACGCTCTGCGTCCTCCTTGTCCCATATAGGCTCCACGACTCTGTAACCGTCGGGACCGATTTTGTGTTCCCCTAAGTTCAACTCCCGCATTTCTTTCCCCCACTGACTTGATTTGGAGGTTGCGCTGCTCTCGCACTTGATCTTGAACTCCTTGTAGTCATCTTCGCCGATCGAAGGATTTTTCGCCTTGATCTTCTCATAACTATCCCTTTCTCAATCATTCTCTTCACCGCGCTTCTCCAAGTAGACAGGGCCGTGCTCATCCTCATGAGGGCGGCACTGTTCACTTTATTCCCTAAGAGGCGTGTGTTTTCAAATTCAGCGGGGAACTTGTATCGTTCGTGCAGCTTCGTGAAGAGGAGGGTGCGCAAATTCCCTCAGTCCTTATGCCTTAGGTTCTCGGTGTTGATCGAGACGGTGCTCCGGAGAATGCACCCGAGCTGAACCGAGTACCCCTTGACTATTTCTTTGGGCACCGTTGGATGCCCGTCAGAGTTCACTTCAGTAAATTCCTCCTTGATGGTGTGGAGCACATTCGGGCGCTGGTCCTTCTGTTGCCTCTTCGGTTGGCTTCCATCTGTGCGTGTGATGCCGTCATCAGTGGTGGCATCCTCGGTGGCACTATCAGTAGTGTCATCCCCGATGCCACTAGGGGTTGTGTAGTCAGGATCGGTTTCTTCCGCGACGTCCTCATAGCGGTGAGGTTCTTCCTCCATCTCCTGGGACAGCTCCTAGAATTTCTTGCCGCCCGACCGCCGACCTCATCATTATGGGCCATGTTTCGCTCTAAATAGGAAAAAAGTTTGGTCAAAAAGTTGGTTATTGTCAAGGAACAAGATCATGGTCTCATCATTTAGGTTTTGTCGACACCGAGACATCCTAAAAGCTAAGCTTTTATCATTTAGGATTTGTCGACGCCGAGGCACCCTAAAAGCCTAAGCTTTCATCATTTAGGTTTTTATCAACACCGAGGCACCCTAAAAGCCAAGGTTTTATAATTTAGGGTTTCTCGACGCTGAGGCCCATGCATAACACAAGAGGCAGTTGATCCTACTTAATTAAGTACTAAGATACCCCGGCCCATGCATTAGTAGCAAGTACCCCATATGTTCGATTTTTAGCAAAGTCATGCTAAAATTCATGGAAAATTTCAGCATGACCTTTGCTGAAAATAGGACATATGAAGTACCCGAATTTGCCGGAACGTTAGTTAATCGACATTCCGGCAAACTCAAGGGCCTCTCGGGGTACCTGCAAAATCATCACGACACGATGGTCGGAGACAAAACCCAGCAAACTAGCACCACAATGTGCCTCTACTTTCATATGGATGAAAAGACCACAGACCATATGGTCCTCTGCTTTCATATGTACAAAAATCAGCTCAACTTATGTGAGCTTCCATTCCAGATCTAATAGGCCACCCAACAAAAAATCATCAATAGTTTTAGCTGGAAAAAAAATCATGGATTGCTGTTAACTGAAAATTAGTGAAAGAAACTGTTGCTGATCATGGATTACTGTTAATTAAAAATAGAGCATCTGGCTTGTCTTATCATGTTCACTAAGTCCACAAAAATTATTAGGGTGTGGTGGGTCGTCGGCGGCGGTGGAGCGGGGGAGGGTGCGGGGGGTCGTCGGCGGTGATGGAGCGGGGGGAGGGTGCGGGGGGTGCTCGGTGGCGAGGGGGGTAGCGATCGAGATGGAGGGGGATTGAGATCGAGTGTCCTCATGAATATTCAATATTTTTTCATATTGAATATGAAAAAATATCATCAAATTTGAAAAACTATTCATGAATTCAAAAAGTGCCCATGAAATTTAAAAATATTCATGATATCAAAAAGTGCCCATGAAATACAATCGAGAAATGAAGACTACGATTTAAATACAATCGATCTTAGCTAGCTATCTGTTCACAATCTTCTTGCCCTTCTTTTTCGCAAATGGAGTTCTTCTGTGGAACGGACGTCCTTTAGGGAGGGTGGTCCTGCTTCTTCTTGTGGTGTATGCTTCTACTTCATCGTCGTCATGTTCCATCTTCGGGTCGCCGTACTTGTCGAAGTCTTGCTCATTGGCCACTCCATCCATTCCGACGATCTTCCTTTTGCCTCTCCTCACGACACCACGACTGGGCTTTGACGGGTCGGTAATGAAGATGCATTGGTCCACTTGGGAAGCCAGTACCCATGGCTCATTTTTCGCGATGACGTTTGTGCCCGCGGTCTTGGATTTGGCTTCGGGTATAACCATGGTGGTGAAATACCAGTCTTCTTTTTGGACGCTCTTGGCCCATCTGATACGGAACATCGGGACCTTCTCTCCTGCGTAGCTCAGCTCCCAGATCTCCTCGATCCTTCCGTAGTATCTGTCCTTGTCGTTACCGGTGTGGGATTCCATCGGTACCCCAGAGTTCTGATAACCATCGCTCTTCATGTCCTTTTCCTCGGTGTAGAATGTGTAGCCGTTGATATCGTACGCCTCATAGGTCATCAGGTTGTGCTTGGCGCCCTGTGACAAGGCGAATATGAGTTGTTCTTCCATGGAAGAATCCTCATGTAAAGGGTACGACAGAAGCTTCTACTTGAACCAACGCATGAAACATGAGTTGTGCTCTTTGATTATATCTCCATCTGTCCTTTGTTGGCCTCGGTCATTGTACGTCTTCTCAATAAAGGTTTTGTGCTCTACCACCCAAGGATCGACCACGTCTATGTGTTGTAGCGCGACTAAGTTTGCTCTTTCAAAGTCGGCGAGTCGACCCTCGAAGTCGACATGCATTTCACGGCGACCCTCACGGTGACCCCATCCAGCGAGCCTGCCGAGGTGCCTGTTGACGCGCAGACCAACGGGGTTCTCGATGCCTAGATAATTCGTGCAGTAGGAGATGCACTCTTCGATCACAAAGCCCTTGGCTATGCTTCCCTCTGGACGTGACATGTTGCGAACGTATCCTTTGATGACACCATTCATCCTTTCGAACGGCATCATGCTGTGCAGGAACGTCGGCCCAAGTTGGATGATATCCTCCACGATATGGACCAACAGATGCACCATAACGTCGAAGAATGCGGGCGGGAAGTACATCTAAAGCTCGCATAGTATCACCACGATCTCTTCCTGTAGCCTTCTGAGTTGCCTCACGCCAACCGACTTCCGAGAGATGACGTCGAAAAAGTTGCATAGGCCAAATAGCGTTTCACGGACGTGCGCATCCATGATCCCACAGATTGCAACTGGAAGTATCTGCGTCATCAGCACGTGACAGTCGTGAGACTTCATCCCGTTGAACTTCTGCTTTGCTGGGTCTAGGTATCTGCTTATCTTCCCCGCGTAACCGTAAGGAAGTTCTACTCCTACGAGGCAGGTGAAAAACTGCTCGATCTCCTCCTGACTTAGAGTGAAGCACGCGGGAGGGTAGTCATTTCTGGTCTTCTTGGCCTTTTTGCCTTTGCGATGACTTTCTGTGTCCTGTTTCGCCTCATCATCATCATCATCATTAGCGTGAAGCTCCTCCCTGATGCCCATTGATTTCAAGTCTGCCCTTGCTTTCGGCCCATCTTTGGTCCTCTCTGGAATGTTGAGCAGGGTACCAAGCAGACTCTCGCACACGTTCTTCATGATATGCATGACATCAAGGCTGTGAGGCACACGGTGGATCTTCCAGTATGACAAGTCCCAGAAAACAGACCTCGTTTTCCATACCTTCAGCAGCGGCTCTGGCGCCTTTCGCTTCTTTCCCGGCTCTGGCGTCTTTTGCTTCTTTCCCGGAAGTGGGCAATCATTCCAATTTTTCAATAGCTCGTCTATTTCCTCGCCGCTCCTCGTATGCGGGCGTCTTCGGGGTTCGGTTTCACCATCGAACAGATCCTTGCGTTTTCTCCATGGGTCATCGTCGCGAAGCCACCTTCGATGTCCCATGAACACGGTTTTCAAAGACCCGGGATCTCTATCTACCTGGCGATACGTTGTGTCATCCATGCACCTGATGAATCCAGAAAATCCGTGGACCACCTGCCCCGCGAGATATCCGTAACCGAGATAGTCGTGCACCATCGTGAGTAGTGCGGCTCTCATAGGGAAATATTCTTTCTCTGCGGCGTCCCATGTATTGGCTGACGTTTTCCACAGCATATCTAGCTCCTCTTTCAGCAGCCCCAGATACAGATTGATGTCGTTCCCTGGTTGTTTCAGCCCTTCAATTAGCATACTCATGTGAATGTACTTCCTCTTCATGCACAACCAGGGGTAAGGTTGTAGATCCACACAAACACAGGCCAGGTGCTATGTGTGCTTCTCTGGCTGCCAAACGGATTGACTCCATCGGTGCTCGTGCCCAGCACGATGTTCCTTGGATCGTTCCCAAATTCTGGGTCTTCGAAGTTCAACGCCTGCCACTGGCTCGCATCCTTAGGGTGACTCAGCATCTTGTCTTTTTTATTTATCTCCGGATCATTTCCGTCATCTTCTCGCTTCTTCTCCTCCCTATCCGCGTGCCAATGCAGGAGCTTTACTACCTTAGGGTCCGCGAAATACCGCTGCAGACGAGGAGTGATCGGAAAGTACCACACCACTTTTCGAGGAGCTTTCTTCCTCTTCTTGTATCGAGTGACGCCGCACACCGGACATATGGTAGACTCCGTGTGCTCGTCCCGATAAATGATGCAATTGTTCATGCACACATGGTATTTCACATGTGGTAAATCTAGAGGACACACAATTTTCTTCGCCTCCTCGAAACTGGTCGGGCACTTGTTCCCCTTGGGAAGACGTTCGTGCCAGAATGACATGTTCTCGTCGAAGCATGCGTCGGTCATTTTGTGTTTTACCTTCATCTCCAGAGCCGTGAGCATTACTTTCGGGTGGGTATCCTCGGGCCTGCATCCTTCATACAATGGAGTAACCGTGTCTATCTCCAGTTGATCCAGCTTGGCTTTCTCTCGGGCGGCAGCTCTTGCGTTATCCGTCTGCTTGAGAAGCAGCTCTTGAATATGAGGGTCCTGCACCCAGCCTCCATCGTCGTCTGCTCCAGCATCTTCATCTTCATGATCATGCCCTTCGTCTTGATCTTCCTCATCATCATGTCCGGCATCTTCTACATGATGACTGTGTACAGCATCACCGTCATGATCATGTCCTGGAGATTCTTCGTCTTCTCGCCCGCCCTTGTCGTGGTGGTTGTCTTGCTGCCCTTCCTCATTTCTTGCCCGGCCCCCATGGACGACTTCATAGTCATCTTCATCACCTTGCCACCGATAGCCATCCATGAAACCACGCAAGAGCAGGTGGTCCCGCACCTGCCCGGAATCCGGGTCCGCAATAAGGCTCTTCAGCTTGCATCTTCGACACAGACATCTTATCTCCATCTCATTCTTTTGAAGCATCTCGGCCTTCGCGGAGCTCAAAAACCTATTCATGATGCCTTCGGTCATCGTGCGGACCATGGTCGCCTGCGGGGTAGAGAAAAATGATATTTTAGAACCAAGAAATTTTTTGGCATGACTTTCCCTAAAAATAGGACCAAAAAGAATGCATAGTGCCAAAATTCTCACCGAAACAGAAATGAATCAACATTCCGGCACAATATTGGCAACTATCGCATTTCAAATACCGGTACCTGCAAACACAAACATATATGCAACACCACAAACATACATAGATCTAGCTAGGCCATAAAAAGTGCATGTGCACGTTGTTGGAGGGAGAAAAAAAAGTAGATCTACAACATAAAGATAGCTTTCCCCTTACTTACCTATCAAAAAAGGTAATTTAACCACTTAATTTTGATGAATATATGGTGCAAATGAGGTGAGGAGGAAGAGGCAGGCAACACAAGCTTGGAGGAGGAGGTGGAGAGAATGAAGTGGGGAAAGTGAGTGTGTAGGTGTGGCTGTCCAAAATATCTAGCTGGTCCCAGGTTACTAATGGTGCACCACCCACAAATGCACCATTAGTAACCCTGGTTACTAATGGCGCACCAGCTTACGGTGCGCCATTAGTAGTTTTGCAAAAAAAATAGTAGTGGCGCACTATGTGGCAGGTGCGCCATTACTAGTTAAACTAGTAATGGCGCACTGTGCCCCGGTGCGCCATTAGTATTTTTGGAAAAAGAAAAAAATTGTTACTAGTGGCGCACCGTGCGTCCGGTGCGCCATTAGTGTCTACCACACTAATTGCGCACCAACTCATGGTGCGCCATTAGTATATAGTAGTGGCGCACCACATTTCTGGTGTGCCATTAGTGGCCATATCATCTATATGTCTTTTCCTAGTAGTGTTCAGGGCACTCCGTGGCATAGTGTCCAGTCTTCCCGCACTTGAAACAAGTAACGTGGCTTAGGTCTCTCTTGGTGGGTGTGGCTGGATTGGGACGGTTCTGATTGTTGCTTGCTCCATTCCCATTCCCATTCCTAGGGCCAGTATGATTATGGTTACTTCCTCCATTATGGGTGTGGCCTCCATGGTTATGAACAAGTCCTCCTGAGTTCGGGGTTAGGCGAGGCTTCTGTTGAGCTCCTGAGTTATACCTCCCTTTTCCATACTTCCTCTTGCGGCTCTCAATCTGCTGCTGCTTCCCTTCAATCATAAGAGCCTTATCTACCAACTCCTGGTAGTTGGTGAATGTTGCCACCATCAACTGCATACTCATCTCATTATTCAGCCCTTCCATGAACTTCTCCTCCTTTGCGGCATCTGTGGCCACATCATCAGGGGCATAGCAAGGTAACTTGCTAAACTCATCCATGTACTGAGCCACAGTACGGTTCCCTGGCGTAGGTTGCGAAACTCATGCTTCTTCAAATTCACGGCTCCAGTTGAGACATGGGCTGTACGGAATGCTTGCTGAAACTGGTCCCATGTCACCGTGGCTATAGGGTAGGTGACAGTATAATTCTCCCACCATGATGCTGCTAGTCCATCCAACTTATGTGTGGCAAAATGTACCTTCTCAGCATCAGTACATCCTTTAGTGGTTAACTCCCTTCCAATTTTGCGGAGCCAATCATCTGCTACTATAGGCTCGGTGCTACTGGAAAACACCGGTGGCTGCAACCTCAGAAAACGGTCTAAGTTGTCAACCGGTGGTGGTGGTGGATTGTTGTTGTTGTTGTTGCCTTGGTTCTGAACTAACAACTGCATCAGGGTATTCTGCTGCTGGATCAACTGAGTGAGCTCCGGTGGGAAAGCAAATACGGGGTCACGTCTCGGAGGCATCTGATGGGTTTAGAGGGGAGAGACTAGAATAGAATGAGGTATAATGAGAAAGCACTACCCATATGCACATGAGACAAACACAAACATTTCACTCGATCAATCAAGCAAGGCATACAATCGGTCTAACTATCATAAAAGTGCTCGGACTATACTATTTACATGGTGGAATACTACTACTGATGTGGTGGTCTACTAAAAATATTCCTCGGTTGCAGACTCCATGATATCTGCTCCAGCTTCGTATTCAAAGTCATCATCGCTCCGGTAGGAGTCGGTGTCGTCGATGATGATGTAGTCCTCTGGCGAATCTCCTTGGGTTCTTCGTCTTCTTCTACTTGTGTGGGGTCTCGCATGAATATTCCGATCTTCTTAATCAGGTCGTCATTCTTCTCCACTAGTATGATGATTTCCTCCTCATAATCTTCACGCGTAGCCTTGAGTTCCTCCTCCAGTTCCGTGATCCTAGTCATTGCCTTCTTCAGATCCATCATGCCTGTGCACATCTGGTTCTCCTGGCGACGAATATGATGGTTTAACTCCTGGATGAAAGCTGCAATTGATCTATCCTTCCTGGTGCTGATCATCTCCCATTGCTCATCTCGGCGCCCACAAATCTGATAGATAGTATTCTTAAGCTCCTTATGATAAACTTCTCCAATGCGTCCCATGGTGATGTGAGCTGCCATACTCTTTCCTAGACTCCAGGTTGGTGCATCGAAGGAAAACTCTATGGTTTTAGTGACTGGCGTGAAGGTTCTTCCTGAAACTTGAACTTGAATCATCCATCGCTCCTCTTCTGGTAAAGTGGCATTGTAGGTCCCGATGAAGCTTGGTATTCCTATGTTCAGGTACCTAGTGACTTCCTTCAAGTGTCGTCCAAAAGGTGCTTCTTCATCTAGTTGTGCAAACTTGTTCCTTGCGTCCGCCATCCTAAAGAGTAGAAAATGGAGAGGAGTCAGAAATGAGAAGAGAATAGTGATCTATGGTTTTAGCTTAGTGGTCGTGTCCTACACTCAGTGTGTGCTCTGATACCATCTTGTAGCGATCCGACCTCAAACGGTCAAGTCTTTGTGCTTTAGTGTCATCCCTGGATCGGTAATGCTGACACACACAGTACTCGAGGACTTATAACAGAGTAGCAATCACACACTTATTACATCGAATGTCTCCAAAGAGAACTTATTACAATAAATATGACTTAAGGCCATCTAATACGATAACAACGGAAGGCTTGGAAGATAAAGTGAGTCCATCAACTCCAATGGCATACCTTAGCTGCACGGCAACGACCTAACGAACCTTACTCCTCGTCTGAAAAGTCTGCAACATAATACATTGCAGCCCGAAAACGGGAGAGCACATGGAATATGCTGGCAAAGTAACACAGTAGAGCAAGAACAGAATAATGCTATCACTACATGCATATTTGGCTGGTCGAAAGCTCTATGGTTATAGTTTTTGCGAAGAGCCAATTTTTCCCTACAACAAATGAATAGATTTTTAATTTAACTATCATGGTAGTTGAAACATCATTGAGAAGGTTCCTCCAACTCAATCCCAATTAAGCTAATTATCAACCCAACAATATTAATTTAGAATGATGAGATACTTAAGATACTCCAAGTACTAGATACTCAGGATGTCCATAACCGGGGACACGGCTAACCATGATTAGTTTGTACACTCTGCAGAGGTTTGCGCACTTTTCCCCACAAGACACGATCGCCTCCGTTGGATTTCTCGCACTACATGGTGTTTGAGAAACGGATGACCGAGACACAGTCTTTCAGAAACATTAACTCTCTACTCCGGGCAGACCATACCAAACCTATAATCCCACTACCTGTTGATCCACCTCTTCAAGAGCTTCACGTGACTTACTCAACTATGATAGAGTCCATATTAGCTTGTGGCTGCACACGGAAGTTTCTAGCATGAATAATCTTAGTTCTCTTTGAGCCTGGGTGGCGGTCCATAGGAAGATCACACGGGTACTCCGGGATTTCCAAAAAAATACAGGCAACACTAGGTACTCCAGGTGCCTCAATCCACCCAGATGTGTATTTAAGTTGCCATCTTAAGTTGAACCATTAATTAACAATCTCACATCTGTCATGGATTTCACTCACCCAAACCTCGTCTACGAGCATAGCATAGCAATTTAGGCAATACACAAGAGTAACTCCCAAGGGTTTGAATGTAACAGGGTAATAGGTTCTACCTCATCAACTACTTCCCAACCCAGAAGTTATTGACATCCTAACCATGCAATGTTTGAGGATTGGAACTAATGCATAAAAACTGGGTGATAAAGGGTATGATCAAAGTGTTACTTTCCTTGCTGACGGTCCGCGTAACCTAGAGACTCCAAACAACACGCTTCGCACTCCAGGAATTCTATCGCAAACAAACAACAGCATACATAAGCAAACAAGCAAAGAAGCACGAGTGAAGCTCAAATAAGAGGATCTAACCAGAAAGTTCAACTTAAGAACTCCGGTTTGCAAAAAGAATCAAATCAAACAGAGCAACGAAACTCAAACGGCGAAAGAAACAAGATCCATTTACTAATCTGGACCTAGGTCAAATTTACAGTAGCAAAAACTTGTGCAAGTTGGTTAAGCGGAAAGAGGGTCTTGAGACGAAGATCTAGGCGCTTGAATCACCTGATTCCGACTAACGAGCGAAAAGATAAACTAGAACGAAAATCGGATCAGAAATCGCGATCAGAAATATCCGCGAAGAAATCCGATAAAAGAAAACTGACGAATAGGCTAATGAACAAGCGTTCGTTATCTGTAACTAACGAGCGAAAACCGTTCGTTGAAATGAACGTCCGGACGAACGTCCGCTAACAGGAAAAACCGGGAGAAAAACCGGTGAACCGAAAAAAACGGGTTAGGGGTTTTCTAAAAAAACCAAATTGGTTTTCTAAAAAAAACGACGGCGACGGCGCGTTACCTCGTCGGATCCGGCGGGGTGCGGCTCCGGCGGGGCTGGCGGGCGGCGGGGCTCAGGCGGCGGCGGCTCGGTGGCGGCAGGCGGCGAGGCGCGCTGCGGCGGCGGCGAGGGCTACGGCAGTGGTGGTGGCGAGGCGGGGTGGGCGCGGCGCTATTTAAAGGGGCGAGGGGGCGCCCGGGGAGGAGTCCGGCTCGGACTCTCCTCGGCGTCCGTGCTGCGCACGACGGCGCGCGCGAGGGAGACGGCGGCGGAATTTTTTTATATAAATAATTTCGCCGAAACTAAGAAAAATCCTAGAAAATAAAATAAAAAGCTAAAAATGCCAAAACAAAATTTCACCGTCTAAATGAAATATTTAGAACGAGGTGAATATTTTCTTGGCCCTAAAATGCAATTTTGAAAACGTGCAATTTTTCTAATGCAAACAAAATTGCAAATAAAATCCAAATAAAATAAATATTGATTTTACTATTTTTCCTCCAATATTTCTTTTATTTTGGAGAAGTCATATTATCTCCTCTCATATATTTTAATATGAAATATTTTCGGAGAGAAAAATAATTAAAACCAAAATCCTCGTTTCAAAATTTGATAAAACCAAATTTGAAAACGGGGAAATCCCCAACTCTCTCTGAGGGTCCTTGAGTTGCTTAGGATTTCGAGGATCGCGAGACAAAATGCAATAAAATATGATATGTAAGAATGATCTATGTATAACATTCCAAATTGAAAATTTGGGATGTTACAGGCGACTGGCCTACCGGAACGTTAGAGGGCACGTGTCAAGTTTGTGTGTGGCAGGGAGACATGACTAGAGCGCTCGATGTATCGGTGTGTGTGGGGGGGGGAGGGGGGTGGGGGAGGGGTAGGCAGAGGCCTAACTATAGAGGTAGAACGACTCGTATATGTGTTGAGAAGGAGAGACCCAGCTATGTCTTGAGGGAGATCAGTCGACATCCATACATAACTGAAGGACGGGAAATATGATGGGACAGAGAGAGAGGAGAGAGAAAGGTAGGGAGAGGGAGGGAGAGGGGTAGAGTGCTGGATGGGTGATGGAGTTGCTTCTCGAAGATGGTGGGAGAGGCCTACTAGACAAACTGAGGGTGGAACTGCAATGTTATCAATAAGAGTGGGGATGTGTTTCTGTGTGTGCCTGTGCATGATAGATCTGTCGGGACGCATCCATGGATGATGAAGGGGAACCATGTGTTTGGTAAGCAAACCTAACTAGATCGATAGATCAATTGTTGTTTGTCGGAGGAAGGGAGAGACACAACTAATGAGGTAGATCAATTAACGTGTGGGTAAAACGAGTTATAAGGACCTAGCTAGCTATATGTATAGCAAGAGATTGGTTGGTGTATGTCCATTTGTTAGAGGCAAATAAGGCCCAGTGAGATGGATAGACAGAGAGAATGGATCTAGGAGGTGGTGCGAGAGGCCCAACTACTAGATAGATAGGGGGAGGAGTGTGCGGTTGTGAGATCGATGAAAAGAGGGGCGAGAGTTTACATGTGTGTCTGACCGTATGAGAGACACGAGGCAAGCACACATAAAGGAGGAGATTGAAGGTGTGTGTGTGTGTGTATGTTGTAAGCAGGCATCGCTGGAGAGGTTTATCGATCGGTGTGTGTCAGAAAGGAGTTGTGGAGACTCTGGGAGAATGACCTAAAGAAAAAAATGAATGTGCCCGGTGGATAGAATGCCAAGGGAGGGGGAGGGCGAGGAGGGCGTGTGCATGCACGAGAGAAAGTTAGTGGTAGCTACAAAGGTTAGAGGATTGTGTGGGTGTAAGAGACTAACAAAGATCATAATTTGATATGAAAGCGGATTCATATATTTGAATAGGAGATCATAGTGTTTTAAACATTGCATGCATGAATATAGCGGTGATACACGTGCTGTGCACATGTTATACCATAATGTGATAATGCATGGCGTTTGCAACTCACAACTAAATGCCGAACAATCTAAACCATACTATACATCAAACAATCTCACATTTTATTTGAATTTGTGATATTGTGTGGCGTTTGCAGCTTACAACTAAATATCGAACAATCTAAACAATACTATATATTGAACATTCTCACATTTTATTTGAATTTGTGGTAATGTGTGGTGTTTGCAACTCACATCTAAATACTTGTAGGCGTAGGGGGCGGGGCACCATACATAATGTGATAAACACATTATACATATGAGACATGGTTTAGATTATGAAGATCTAGCTAGAGCTAGAAATGTAATGTGATTTGAAATCAAAATAAAGTGGATTCAAAAAATCTAGTTCGAGTTCATATAGTACACATAGTTCATATGTAACTCGAGACTAATCATGTGGTGTGCTGTGAACATAATACACAAACGATGGTTTAACTTGACAATAATGATGACCGTAGATCTTATTAAAACAGAGAAACAAATTCAAATGCTTTGACTTCACAACAATCATTACTGTAGATCTTATTCAAATAGAGAAATGAATTCAAATTTAGTTCATATTGAAGCGGTAGTATATACGTTTGGAATGCACTAAAACGTTCATTTGAGTAGTAGGTTGCATGCATTATACACGTAGCGAAATATTTTAATTGAACATAACATGAATTCAAAGTTTTGAATGACATTTGTAGTGCGCATTGATTTGGTATAGTACACGTTAGGCTTGTCCAGAAATTTCAACCCGCGCCTTGTTAGCCCGAAATATTTAAGATATATCTTTGTCTCGTTGTGCTCCGACAACTCCCTCCATCTCAACCCGCGCCTTTCTATTCCAAAATTACAACGCGCGTGAAAACTCCCACCTCCTGTGAAATCCCGACACGCGAAATGCTCGTGGTACCCCTGAACCGAAAGAACTGCCTCAAATCGGTGGGGGTACTTTCGTAACTTACCCCACATTTCGGACAAGCGCGTCTCTAAGCCATGGTTCCCCACTGCCATCCCATCCGCCCACCCATTCATACACCAAGGCCGCGAAAACCCGCGATGAAACCCCACACCCTGCTCCGTCCGCCACCCAGCCGGAGCCTCTTCCCCGACGATGTCGTCCACAGCAACACCTCGACGTCCCTCATCCACCATACTGGATGAGGATCCGTCGTCGATCTCATCGTCCCGCCGGTTCGGCCACCCCGTCCTCCACCTCCAAGGAGCTGCCCCGACGTTCCACTCGTCTTTTGCGCCACCTCCATTCCCACACCGTCGTCTTCACCTGCACCACCGGAAGAGCATCATCATCACCGTTTCCTCGGATGAAGCTGCGGCCTAATCGGCGCCACCAAAGAGGTTGTACACTAATCGCCGCATTTTCTTCGGGATTCAACCTCATGGTGCCGCCAGCGCTCGGTCCCGAGCCGACACGGCATGGCTCCATCCACGGCGGCATCGCCGGCCACTTCCTCCACAGCGTCGCTCCCTCGGCGGCGACGTCCACATCAGTAGGAGCTGATGCTGCTTTAGCTCTTGCTCGCGCTGCTGCTCTGCTCTTTCTCTCGGTCCCCTGCCTGGTCTGCTCTTGCTATTGCTCTTGCTCGCGCTGCTGCTCTCGCTCTTGCTCATGCTTGCGATGCTGCTCCGATTTATCTACACTTCAGTCGACTGAATCGACTTTTGGGTCAGTTGATTTTCAGGGGGTGGGGGGGCTCGCTGGGGGAAGGAAGAACTAGCCGCAGCGGGGAGGGGGGCTCGCCGGAGAGGTACCCCGCTATCTATCTTAGGGTTCAGGATGAGGGTGGTGGCCACCGGCGTTGGCGCGGCGTTGGCGGGGCGGTGGCGTGGGGATCTCCGGAGAAAAAGCTCAGAATGGGGGGCTAGAGGGATGGCCGGGGCGGCGGCGGACCAGCGGTGGGGAGTGTTTTCGGGGCGGGCAGGGTGGGGCACCGCCAGCCGTGGGCGGCAGGGGGCTGCTGTTTGGCCGGTGGTGGCTGGTGGCTCAGGGGGGTGGAGGTTAAAGATGAACCGCAGGCCCTTGATTTCATATCCAACGGCTGCAAAATCGACTGACCAGAGATGAAAAAGTCAGTCGACAGACATGTAGCCTCACCTTGCTAGTGCGTTCAGTTTCGACAGCAAAATTCAGTTTCGGCAGCAAAATTCAGTTTCGACGGTTAAGTTCGGTTTCGACAGTTAAGTTCAGTTTCGACAGTTAAGTTCAGAGATGAGTGGCTGATGTATTTTACATCTAGCACTTTGTGGTTGTGTATTTTACGTCATGTATTGGATATGCTATTAGAATTCCACTTAGGTTAACGTTGTTTGTTGTCTCTCTTGTCCTGCTTCAGCCTCGGTGTCATACAACTCACCGGAATTGCTCTAACGACGAAACCCTCCATCACAGCGGAGCAGTTCGTCGGGCTCCATCTCCAGACGCCTAAGATCTTCTTCCCCTCCTCCGACAGCAAAGTCAGCCAGAGCATCCTCATTGGCCAACCCAATCACGCTGAGATCGACATGGCTTCGCCAAAGAGGTTGTACACTTGTTGCATCTCTTTTTTTACTCTACATGTTATATATATTGTCCACTGAGCACACAGATTTGTTCCTTTAGTGTCTCCTTGAAAGAAAAAACGTAGGAATTTTAATTTTCACTTGTCCTCCTTTTCAAATTCCTATTCATGAAGCACAAGACTAAGAGATAGTAGCATAATAGCATTATAACCGTATATTTTCTTATGGTTTGACTTAATCTCACCATGCTTCTTTGCATCCTGTGATCTTCCAATTGTTGTGAATCAAACACCCAGATTGGCAGAAATCCTGTGTTTTTAAATTCTCTGTTTTGCATGTGCATTCCTATCCTATTCCTGTCTATTTCCTATCCCTGCATTGTTGGAACCCTCCAATTCAAACGAGCCCTTACAGAATTACTTCTATTATAGATAGTTGTCAAAGAAAACCTTGCGTGGTTTGTCCCGCTCCTTCTGCGCCTTCGTCCACCCCAGCTCAGCTGCTCCAACGACAGAAGGGTCCAGCACAGCAGGGATCCGGCCTCCAGACTGTCTTTCGCCGCCTCAGATCTTCTTCCCCGCCGCTGGCAGCCATGAAAACTGCATTACCATCATCAACCGAGCAGATGACCTCGAGGACTACATGGGTCCGCAAGAGAGGTCGCACTCTTTCGTGTCTGCTTACGTTATGCATCGCTTAATATTACATGCTACTTTATCGTCCTGTTCACTGATTAGACTCTGAGTCAGCTCCAAACTAATGGTCAAACATGAGTTTTTAAATGGTTGTGGGATACATATCGGGGCCGCTATCAATAGTATCTATCTACTATCTGGTTAATCTCTGGTGTCTACTATGAGTTTCATGTTGGGTGGGAAGCAAACAGTAAAGAAGCCATTATCTGTATTTTTTAACTGAAGCCATTATCTGCCTGCTATTATTGGTTTTGGGTCTATCCACAGGTTGCTACCATCACTCTGGATTTCTGCATGCACTCCTTACATAATCTCACTATGTTTAATTCCTATGCATGACAGTTATTGTAAACAATGGAACTGAACATGTAGAGCAAAAGAGACGAGCCTTGCTGTCATAGCCCTAGAATTGTTTGCAATAGTTGCATAAGAGAGCATCCATGCATCATGTCTAAATTATGAAAGTTGAATTGAGGTTAGTTGAAACCCTCAGAAATCACTTCAGAAATAATCAACATTAAAAATCTTTTCAAATGAGTCCAAGGAAATGTTCCTGTTATTCTGTAAAAATATTGGCAAGAGGTAAAATTCAAACCAATATTTTTGGAGTTTCAGAAATATTATTTTGGGCATTTGAAATTAATTCAATAACTATTTGAATTGGATCTATATTTATTATATAATAAATATATGTTCAATAATTCTGGAAATTGTTGTGTAGCTTTGGATAAGTCCATTTAGTTCACACAATTATTTTCATGAATTTTGAAAATGGTTTGGTCTTTGAACTGAATCAAAACATATTAGCAAAAATAGAAAAACAGAACAATTAATAAAAGAGAGAGAGAGAGAGAAGGACTCACCTGGGCTTCTCACCTGCAGCAGAGCCGGCCCAGCTCCTGATCTGGCCCAGCCCACCAGGGGCTCCCCGGTCTTCTTCCTCCTTTGACAGAAGGACAGAGGCGCGTGGCCACCGCGCGCCGGCGCATGCCCGGCCACCTCCTGCTTCCACCGCAACGCATCGGCCCTTCTAGCATCGCCACGCGACCCTTCTCGGTCCCCTATCACTTTCCCCTCTATCCCTGGAGCTCCTCCCCTCCGCTATCTCTCGGCCCCAAGTGAGACCGAGAACCACCGTCGCCACCGTTCGCCGTAGTAACAGCCACCGCCACCCCCTCGCCCCTCTGAAGTGCCCATGGGTTCCGCCTCCGTCATCTATGCCTCCTCGACGAGCCAAGCAACCGGAGACACGCCGTATCGCCGCCATCGACATCATCTTCAAGCTCCAGCGCCGGCGATCGCCGTCGCCACTCCGTCGTCTCCAGAGCCACCCCCGAGCTGACGAGTACTTCAAACGACGCGTTGTGATCTACTAGTCGTTTCCCCCATACTCCCCTGCTCGATTTCTTCCTCTAGCCTCATCGCCCGTGAAACCGAGGCCGCCGTCCGCCATGGCCGGCGAGCCCGCGCTCCAGAGCCTCTCCTGCTCGCTCTAGGGGCACTGACACACTCCTGGCGCCTCCAAGAGGCTGCCTAGCCACTCCGTTTGCTTGCCCGAGCGCTGCAGCCGCAACCCCGCACTCACCCGAACTCCGGCGCTGCCGCGAGCTCACTTCCGGCGAGCTCCATTCACCCCGCGGCCTCCCACCTGCTCCATTGGATGCGCGCGAGCGAGGGCCTCCTCCCCGTGCCCTTCTCTCGCCCAGCCGCCTCATGTAGCATCGTCCCGTGTGGACTCCACCGCGCGGGAAGGTCGTCGGCGGCTTAACTTCGGCCGTGTCGACGTGGCGCTGTCATTAGTGGCTAATGACGCCACTAACTAACCCCCATGCTCACTAACACACGGGACCCACACCCTTAATTAACCTGGATTAGTTTCTGTTTAGGATTTGTTTAAGTCCAGTGGGCCCAGGCTGTCAGGTTTGACCTGCCCTGTCAGCATTGACCTGGCCCCACTGGTCAGCCTCTGTTCCTGCCTTGTCACACTGACCAACGGGACCCATGCGTCAGGTTTGACCTGGACCGCGCCCGTTGACCTGCTGACATCATGATGATGTCAGGCTGACGCAGTAATCCTTTTCTGGATTTTAAATAAATCAGAAATGATTTGTTTAATTCAGAAAATATCCAAAACTTTGAAAAATCATAGAAATTCAACCGTAACTCCAAATAAGATAAATTATATATGAAAAATTATCAGAAAAATTCAAGGAATCCATCTGTACCATTTTCATGCATGTTTGAGCAAGTTAACCTCACTGTTTAGGACGAAACATGATTAGGGCAAATTCCATAATAGGTTTGGAGTTGGAATTTGATATAGTTTTGAATTCCACTTCAATTAAAATGACTTTCTGTTGCATTAGCCCAAAACACATTCATATTGCCATGTCATAGCACGCATCATATTGTTGCATATTGCCATGTGTTGATTGTGTTCTTTCTCAGTTGCCGGTGTTTGTCCCCCCTCAGTAGACGTTGATCCAGCGATGAATTGATGACACCGATAAAGAGCTATACTATCTTCAGAAGTGCCAGGCAAGCAAAAACCCCTTGTTCATTCCAATACAATCCCGCTATCTCACTCCTGCTCTCTTTTACTGCATTAGGACAACAATGTTTCAACTGTTACATGTTGCGGTAGCTGAACCCCTTTCCTCTACATGACCTGTCATTGCAACAGTAAATAGTTGAAACCCACTAGCATGAGTAGGAGTTGTTTGAGCCCTGATGTGCCTACTCATTCATGTTTGTTTGTCATGCCTACTACTGCTTAGAGTTGAGTCAGGTCTGATTCATCGGGGATGAATTGGAATGTGGTGAACATGTCCTACTGTTGAGAGCTAAGTGTGTGAACACGATTTGGTAAAGGTAGCGGTGAGAGGCCATGTAGGAGTACATGGTGGGTTGTCTCATTGCAGCCGTCCTTAGGAACTGATTTCTGTGTTTGTGATCCATGAACAGTTACTACCACACATTGGGATCCGGTAACTCGACCCCTCTCGACTTATTAATCAACTCGATCTCTGTCTAGGAGTTGCAACTAGTTTCTAGTGTTTGTAGGTAGTGTTAGTAGTCTACCAAGTGGCACCCGATAGAGGTGGGCTTGGGACAGACTAGGCACAGTGGCCCGGTGTACCAAGTGGCACCCGGATGGTGGGCTTGGGAACCCTGTACACATCGTTTGGGGCCGTGAGCGACACCCTGGTCGGATCTCCTTGCGGATGGAACCCGAATAGGCGATAAACCTGGACTAGAGACTTGTTGGTTAGTCAGGTCGTTGCCGACTCCCTCGCCCGGCTTCCGCTTGAAGGTTGCCGAGGTACATGGCGTGTACAGGACGATAAGTGGCGAGAGCGTGTGTGAAGAAGTACACCCCTACAGGGTTATCATTATCTATTCGAATAGCCGGATTCCTCGGATATGGAAACTTGGACCCCTTGCATAGTTCATAGACAAGTGTAAGTGGATACACTAAAACTTGCAAGATAAGCGTGAGTGCTATGGATGGCGTTCTCGCAGGGAGACGGGAGCAGATCCATAGTGGTGTATTGGTATGGTGAATTTGTGGACTCGTGTGTGCCACCCCAAAAGAGTTACTCGCAGTCGTAGTATAGGATAGCCACTGAGTCAAAGTTGGCTTGCTGCAGTCAAACTCCACCACCTCTTTGTTGATACCGATGCATATGTAGTTAGTTCTGATGTAAGTCTTGCTGGGTACAATTGTACTCACGTTTGCTTAATTTATGTTTTGTAGAGAGACTTCAGTCTCGCTAGTAGTTCCGCGTGGACTTCGACGTTTAGCTTGTTACCTCAGCTACGATCCTGTATCCTTGGGAGGGTCTTGTAGATAGTCAGGCTTCTCAGCCTTTTTCATTTGTAGATGTCTGTACTCAGACGTGTTAAGCTTCTGCATGTGCTTGTTGCTTTTATGCTCTGTATGTTGGGCCATGAGACCCATGCTTGTAATATCTCGCTCCTCGGAGCCTAATGAATAAATACTCTGAGTCGTAGAGTCTTGTTGTGATGCCATGTTGTATTACACATATTGAGCATATTGTGTGTATGATTGAAATGCTTGGTATGTGTGGGATCCGACAACCTAGTTGTTTATCCTTGGTAGCCTCTCTTATGGGGAAATGTAGTCTTGTGCTTCCATGAGCCATAGTAGTCCGCTACAGCCCGGTTCACCGGAGTCCTGCTAGCCCATCACTACTGCTCCGGAACACTTGACTGGCCGGCATGTCATTCACTTCGTTCCTGTGTCTGTCCCTTCGGGGAAATGTCACGCGGTGACATCCGGAGTCCTGCCTAGCCTGCTACAGCCCGGTTCACCGGAGTCCTGTTAGCCCAGTGCTACAGCCTGGATTCGCGCGCTGCTAACCGACATGCTCGATGTTGATTCATGTATGCCTGTCCCCATAAGTTAGTGCCACTTTGGGTTCACTACTAGTCATGTCAGCCCGGGTTCTCTGTCATATGGATGCTAGCGACACTATCATATACGTGAGCCAAAAGGCGCAAATGGTCCCGGGCCATGGTAAGGCGACACCCGTGGAAATACCGTACGTGAGGTCGCAATGTGATATGAGGTGTTACCGGCTAGATCGATGTGATTTGGAATCGGGGTCCTGACAGCTTTGGTATCAGAGCCTGACTGCTTGTAGGATTACCAAGCCAAGCTGGTCGAAGTTGAGTCTAGAAATGCTTTAGTTATATAAGGGAATTGATTGTGGAAGGGAACGTAAGGCTCTTTCTACTCATTATCCTCATGACCTTCTGATCTGAGTCATCTTATCTTTTCTACGGGGTTAAGAACTAGGCTTCTCTTCTATCTCTCAGGATGACGTGTTACTAAACCGTACTTGCCTAGGAATGTTGAGTTTAAGCCTCAGCTCAGTTCCTACTTCCGTGTGTTCATAGCTGGCCTCAGAACCTTGATATTGTGATGTTGAGTGGTTATGCCACCATTTTTGCAGGTTGTCTCAAATCTTTTTGAGCATTTACAGCCGTTATGCTGTCCGAGTCATCCCAGGTTTCTAGATAGTCTGATGCACTTGCAATCATTCCTCCATGTTCCTGATGTCCATTTGGGCCAGATTAATCACACTAATCGGTGAGTTGAGGTACTCTATTGCCTTAGTATATATGTTGGGGCTATTATTATGACCCTAGGTGTTTTAGGGAGTCACCCAGTAATCTAGCCATGTTTTGTGTTCCCGGTGTGATGATTCTGGCCACCATCCCCGAAAGCATCCCGTGATGCCATTTAGTTAGTAGACATTCTATTCATGGGTTATTGAACCCGAGATTCACCCTACTTGCTTCATGTTGATAGTGTTTGCTAGTTCCTTAGGACATTAGTAAACCTTGTGATAGACCTCGAGGTTCGTGGTATATCATTCTTCCAGTACAATGAACCAATATGGCAGAAGTTCTTGAACCAAAGATCACGACCAGAGCTCTTGATGAGTTCTCGATTCTATATTGTGACGCTGCCAGTTCTACCCTTCTGCATGGGTTATCCGGAAGAAATATGTTGAACTCGTTCGACATGCTAGTCCATGCATCCACAACTCAGAAAATCATATGTTCTTTTAATTTGTCCCATTTTAGTTCTCTTCCGACCCTCGTCTATCAATTGATAGTCAAGAGCATGCGTGCATCCGTTAATCGATGCCTACTACTCTTGTTGTCCGTCAAGCCATTCTAATCCGGAAGGACTAGGAGAAACAAACTCCAGAACCCCATCCATATTTAGGATTGGGTCAAAGCAGTTGTATTCCGCGGGTCAAAATGCTAATCCAGCTTTTGATTCTGTTCTACCCTGAAGTATTGCCCCCTTGATGTCAGGAATGTCATGAGAATTGCACCAACTCTTATGAATTCTTGATGAAGTGATACTTCTCACCATCATCATTCGTTCCTCGGTTCCGTGTTGTTGCAACCGGAATGCCGACAAGTGAACCGTGGTGTGTGAAATCAATACTCCTAGCAACCCCGTTGCTTGGTGGTTAATGGACGATAATCTCATTCTTGGTGTGTTGATTATGGAATCATCATTCTAAGATTGATCGTGCTACCTAGTCCATTTTCCTGGTGCATTTTTCGATCAAGAGTTGGGATTATGTCTATCCTTGCTTATTTGATCATATCATCCTGCCTAAAGAGCAAGATTGATCTTGAGCTTAATAACATGTCGGTGGTTCGTGATTTTCCGAATATCTTCTCGGAAGTATTTCTAGGTTGTCTCCTGACCGCTATGTTAAGCTCGTGATCAAGTTGGTTTCTTGTAACCACCCCTTCTCCAAGAATCTGTGTTGAATACTCTGAGCTAGTTGGTTAAGCTGAACAACAACTTGGAGAGTTGGAAGATAAAAGCTTGCCTAACTTAGTTCGTTCCAAAGGGATATTCTTGTGTAGTGTGGGTTGAAGAAAGATGATATCTTCATCGATTGGTCCCTGTGATCAGTTGTTGGACCTATTGTCTTATCAATCCTTTGATTTGAGTGCGGGCTATCGTCAAATCAAATCAGTACCAACAATGTTCATAATGTTGTCTTACTCGTGGTTGATCCCTCGAGCATACACCATTACATCTTTTGGTCTGACCAATAGTAACACATTGTTCACATAATGGTGGAAGTTCAGTGATATGGAAATTCTGATGAGTTGCTGTTGAGCCCAACAGCAGCATCTTGTCCTCCATGATTCATGTTGAACATTGAGCTAGTGTTGGAAACTTTTGAAAGTTTTCTTCATACTATCTCATGAAGGATATGTTTGGATGAAAGAAGTGACTTTCTTTAATTCACGTGCACTTGATGTAAGTTGCCGTCGTGGATCCGAGAAAGATTGTTTTTGCTTCCTCTGGAATCGTCCCAAGTTAGTCACGCCTATATGCGAAGTACTCTATGGTTTGATAGGTTGGCCGCCTCCATTCCATATGTGTTTCCTAGCACACCAAGCCACTGATTGATTTGTTCAAGGAGAAGTAGTTCCTTCTTAAGAGCAAGACTTATGCAAGGACTCCGACATCCTCGATGATGGTTCCCCTTCTGAACTCGGTAGCGTTTTATTGTAAGACTACTATGTGGTCATGCTTGTCTAGGACAGTGTGTTCACATGTGTGTAGCAGAACCAGCTCATGTTTTGGAGCTTGCTATTATAGTTCATTTCTTGAGAATCTCGCAATGTCATCTCGTCGATTTGTGTTGCAAACTTTCATTTTATTTCTAGACTCGATGAGTCTGGAATATCCTGACACCAACCAGATCTGAATCTCAGGCAGATGTGATGGTTGGGACATTTTCCCAAGAGCTATAATATTGGTCTCTCGGTAACCGGTAAAGTGGATGACGTGGCCAACCCACCCGACCGGAAGACCTATTATTGTAGTATCTTGCTTGAAGAAGTTGGCCACTTCCCCATAAGGATCTCGTAGAATTTATTCCAATAGTAGTTCCTTATGGATTTTTCTATTTCCGAAGTCCGACCTTTTATTTGATGTCCAAGATACCAAACCATATCAATAAATGGGTTATGCTAGCACATCAAGGAGAACATTAGAAGCGGAGTGCTAAATGTCTCTCGGTCGATCATCCAGATTCTGTTTCCTTAGCCTCGCTAAGGGGAAGTCTGAGAAGGTGTTATCTTCTTTTGTATCCGCATCATCCATCACTAGTCATCAAGGTAGTCCACATCATCCATTCGAACTCCGTCAAACTATCGATTGTGATTGCCTTAGGCTGGTATAAAGAGTTTCAATGATCTATGTACCAAAAGTAATTCTTTTTGCCACTTAAGGGAATAATTCCACGAGTCACATTTCCTGGGGTGCTCCGTTATGGAATCATGGAAATTTTTCCCCGCTACTTTGAAACCCTCGTCAAATTGTTTCTTTCGTCCCTCCTGATGCATATCTTGCCTCTCAGCTCCAAGATGTTTCTATGTCTCATTCCATGAGTTGATCTTGTGATCATTAAGATCATCCTAAGTTGCTCGAACCTCAGGAAGATCAATTCTTCTTAAATTCTCCCTTTCTACTCTTTGTCATGTTGGATGTAGTTCTCAAAGCAAGACATCGAGATCAAGGTGATGCAATGAGTCAACATCCTTGAGAAAGACATATGGATCGTGAAGATTGTGTTAGCTTGTGTCGCTCTGTCTTCCTACCTCACGACTTGAATCTCGAGATGAGATTCTTGTTTACTGGGGGTGAGTTGTCACAGCCCTAGAATTGTTTGCAATAGTTCCATAAGAGAGCATCCATGCATCATGTCTAAATTCTGAAAGTTGAATTGAGGTTAGTTGAAACCCTCAGAAATCACTTCAGAAATAATCAACATTAAAAATCTTTTCAAATGATTCCAAGGAAATGTTCCTGTTATTCTGTAAAAATATTGGCAAGAGGTAAAATTCAAACCAATATTTTTGGAGTTTCAGAAATATTATTTTGGTCATTTGAAATTAATTCAATAACTATTTGAATTGGATCTATATTTATTATATAATAAATATATGTTCAATAATTCTGGAAAATGTTGTGTAGCTTTGGATAAGTCCATTTAGTTCACACAATTATTTTCATGAATTTTGAAAATGGTTTGGTCTTTGAACTGAATCAAAACATATTAGAAAAAAATAGAAAAACAGAACAATTAATAAAAGAGAGAGAGAAGGACTCACCTGGGCTTCTCACCTGTAGCAGAGCCGGCCCAGCTCCTGATCTGGCCCAGCCCACCAGGGGCTCCCCGATCTTCTTCCTCCTTTGACAGAAGGACAGAGGCGCGTGGCCACCGGGCGCCGGCGCACGCCCGGCCACCTCCTGCTTCCACCGCGACGCCTCAGCCCTTCTAGCATCGCCACGCGACCCTCCTCGGTCCCCTGTCACTTTCCCCTCTCTTCCTGGAGCTCCTCCCCTCCTCTATCTCTTGGCCCCAAGTTAGACCGAGAACCGCCGTCACCGCCATTCGCCGTAGTAACAGCCATCGCCACCCCCTCGCCCCTCTGAAGTGCCCATGGGCTCCGCCTCCGTCATCTATGCCTCCTCGACGAGCCAAGCAACCGGAGACGTGCCGTATCGCCGCCATCGACATCATCTTCAAGCTCCAGCGTCGGCGATCGCCGTTGCCACTCCATCGTCTCCAGAGCCACCCCGAGCTGACGAGTACTTCAAACGACGCACTGTGAGCTACTGGTTGTTTCCCCCATACTCCCCTGCTCGATTTCTTCCTCTAGCCTCATCGCCCGTGAAACCGAGGCCGCCGTCCGCCATGGCCGGCGAGCCCGCGCTCCAGAGCCTCTCCTGCTCGCTCCAGGGGCATTGACACGCTCCTGGCGCCTCCAAGAGGCTGCCTAGCCACTCCGTTTGCTCGCCCGAGCACTGCAGCCGCAACCCCGCACTCACCCGAACTCCGGCGCCGCCACGAGCTCACTTCCGGCGAGCTCCATTCACCCCGCGGCCTCCCACCTGCTCCGTTGGATGCACGCGAGCGAGGGCCTCCTCCCTGTGCCCTTCTCTCGCCCAGCCGCCTCATGTAGCGCTGTCCCATGTGGACTCCGCCGCGCGGGAAGGTCGCCGGCGGCTTAACTCCGGTCGTGTCGACGTGGCGCTGTCATTAGTGGCTAATGACGCCACTAACTAACCCCCATGCTCACTGACACACGGGACCCACACTCTTAATTAACCTGGATTAGTTTCTGTTTAGGATTTGTTTAAGTCCAATGGGCCCATGCTGTCAGGTTTGACCTGCCCTGTCAGCATTGACCTGGCCCCACTGGTCAGCCTCTGTTCCTGCCTTGTCACACTGACCAACGGGACCCACGTGTCAGGTTTGACCTGGACCGCGCCCGTTGACCTGCTGACGTCATGATGATGTTAGGCTGACGCAGTAATCCTTTTCTGGATTTTAAATAAATCAGAAATGATTTGTTTAATTCAGAAAATATCCAAAACTTTGAAAAATCATAGAAATTCAACCATAACTCCAAATAAGATAAATTATATATGAAAAATTATCAGAAAAATTCAAGGAATCCATCTGTACCATTTTCATGCATGTTTGAGCAAGTTAACCTCACTGTTTAGGATCAAACATGATTAGGGAAAATTTCATAATAGGTTTGGAATTGGAATTTGATATAGTTTTGAATTCCACTTCAATTAAAATGACTTTCTGTTGCATTAGCCAAAAACACATTCATATTGCCATGTCATAGCATGCATCATATTGTTGCATATCGCCATGTGTTGATTGTGTTCTTTCTCAGTTGCCGGTGTTTGTCCCCCCTGAGTAGACTTTGATCCAGCGATGAATTGATGACACCGATGAAGAGCTATACTATCTTCAGAAGTGCCAGGCAAGCAAAACCCCCTTGTTCATTCCGATACAATCCCACTCTCTCGCTCCTGCTCTCTTTTACTGCATTAGGACAATAACGTTTCAATTGTTACATGTTGCGGTAGCTGAACCCCTTTCCTCTGCATGACCTCTCATTGCCACAGTAAATAGATGAAACCCACTAGCATGAGTAGGAGTTGTTTGAGCCCTGATGTGCCTACTCATTCATGTTTGTTTGTCATGCCTGCTACTGCTTAGAGTTGAGTCAGGTCTGATTCATCGGGGATGAATTGGAATGTGGTGAACATGTCCTACTGTTGAGAGCTAAGTGTGTGAACACGATTTGGTAAAGGTAGCGGTGAGAGGCCATGTAGGAGTACATGGTGGGTTGTCTCATTGCAGCCGTCCTTAGGAACTGAGTTCTATGTTTGTGACCCATGAACAGTTACTACCACACATTGGGTTCCGGTAACTTGACCCCTCTCGACTTATTAATCAACTTGATCTTTGTCCAGGAGTTGCAACTAGTTTCTGGTGTTTGTAGGTAGTGTCGGGGATATACCCCGCGGCGTACACCGGCCGGAAGTATAACCCGGCCGGACTAGGTGTTTCATTGGTAAACCGCCAGAGGATTGGCGGTTTATGTGTCTGGCGGTTCACTGGTATGACGATTCACGAGCGTGAAGACTCATTGGTGACCCGGCGCGTGTTCCAGATGGATGACAAGGCCCAAGGCCCAGCAGGCCGGTTTAGGTTAATGGTGGGCCGGTTTAAGAGGAAAGGCATGATGAACATTTATCTTACAAGGAGTTAAGACCTGGACTTGTATCCGGTTTGTATTAGAGATAGACTAGTCCTAATCCTAATAGGACTCTACATGTAACCCGCCCCTCCAACATATATAAGGAGGGGCAGGGCTCCCCAAAAGGGACAAGATTCACAAGTCCCACAAGTTAGACAAGTTAGGTTTAGACAATAGCTCTCGAGATAGAGCACTCTTGTAATTGTGATCATCATCATCAATATCAATGAAGCAGGATGTAGGCTTTTACCTCCATCATGAGGGGCCGAACCTGGGTAAAACATCGCGTCTCTCGCCCCGCTCAACCCCTCTCAAGCTACCACATAGATGCGTTGGCCTCGCGACTAAGTCCTGACACTAAGGACAGCTGCCGTGACAATTCCACGACAGGTAGTGTTAGTAGTCTACCAAGTGGCACCCGGTACAGGTGGGCTTGGGACAGACTAGGCACAGTGGCCCGATGTACCAAGTGGCACCCGGATGGTGGGCTTGGGAACCCTGTACACATCGTTTGGGGCCGTGAGCGACACCCCGACCGGATCTCCTTGCGGATGGAACCCGAATAGGCGATAAACCTGGACTAGAGACTTGTTGGTTAGTCAGGTCGTGGCCGACTCCCTCGCCCGGCTTCCGCTTGAAGGTTGCCGAGGTACATGACGTGTACAGGGCGATAATTGGCGAGAGCGTGTGTGAAGAAGTACACCCCTACAGGGTTATCATTATCTATTCGAATAGCCGGATTCCTCGGATATGGAAACTTGGACCCCTTGCATAGTTCATAGACAAGTGTAAGTGGATACTCTAAAACTCGCAAGATAAGCGTGAGTGCTATGGATGGCGTTCTCGCAGGGAGACGGGAGTAGATCCATAGTGGTGTATTGGTATGGTGAATTTGTGGACTCGTGTGCGCCACCCCAAAAGAGTTACTCGCAGTCGTAGTATAGGATAGCCACTGAGTCAAAGTTGGCTTGCTGCAGTCAAACTCCACCACCTCTTTGTTGATACCGATGCATATGTAGTTAGTTCTGATGTAAGTCTTGCTGGGTACAATTGTACTCATGTTTGCTTAATTTATGTTTTGCAGAGAGACTTCAGTCTCGCTAGTAGTTCCGCGTGGACTTCGACGTTTAGCTTGTTACCTCAGCTACGATCCTGTATCCTTGGGAGGGTCTTGTAGATAGTCAGGCTTCTCAGCCTTTTTCATTTGTAGATGTCTGTACTCAGACATGTTAAGCTTTCGCATGTGCTTGTTGCTTGTATGCTCTGTATGTTGGGCCATGAGACCCATGCTTGTAATATCTCGCTCCTCGAAGCCTAATGAATAAATACTCTGAGTCGTAGAGTCTTGTTGTGATGCCATGTTGTATTACACATATTGAGCATATTGTGTGTATGATTGAAATGCTTGGTATGTGTGGGATCTGACAACCTAGTTGTTTATCCTTGGTAGCCTCTCTTATGGGGAAATGTAGTCTTGTGCTTCCATGAGCCATAGTAGTCCGCTACAGCCTGGTTCACCGGAGTCCTGCTAGCCCAGCACTACTGCTCCGGAACACTTGACTGGCCGGCATGTGATTCACTTCGTTCATGTGTCTGTCCCTTCTGGGAAATGTCACGCGGTGACATCCGAAGTCCTGCCTAGCCTGCTACAGCCCGGTTCACCAGAGTCCTGTTAGTCCAGTGCTACAGCCCGAATTCGCACGCTGCTGACCGACATGCTCGATGTTGATTCATGTATGCCTGTCCCCGTAAGTTAGTGCCACTTTGGGTTCACGACTAGTCATGTCGGCCCGGGTTCTCTGTCATATGATGCTAGCGACACTATCATATACGTGAGCCAAAAGGCGCAAACGGTCCCGGGCCATGGTAAGGCGACACCCGTGGAAATACCGTGCGTGAGGCCGCAAAGTGATATGAGGTGTTACCGGCTAGATCGATGTGATTTGGAATCAGGGTCCTGACACTTACGTGGCAATAAAATTTCATGCAAACGTCGCTCCATGGTAGGCGCAAAGGCAGCCCCCCTCCACGCATTTCGGATTGTAATCGAGAGGAAGATATCTGTTCTGAGGGGGATTTAGAAGGAGAAGACAACTCCTATTTACCCCCTGAGGTCTTCGCTCTAACTTGGCATGCTGATGTTGGTTATATCATGCATATGGTGTCTTGCATTGCTTACTTTATACATCAAATATGTCATCTGCTTAGTTTAGACATCCTTTGTGCGAATGTCATCTGTTTAGTTTATTCATTGTTTATGTGAATTATGCAACGCCATCTTGTTTAGCCAGGCATCATATATGTGAATTTTGCAATGCCATCCTGCTTAGCCAGTCATCTTATATGTAAATTATATCAGGCCATCCTTTTTTCGTTACATATTACATTTGTCAACAATGTTAGTACATTCAACTGCTCTTCGTGTGCATTAGCCATTTGACACTGTGATGGCAAATTCTAGAGTGAAAACAAGGTCTTCAGAGCAGACTATGCTATCTGACAAAGTGCATATCTCGCTGGTTACGGATAGCTCCTCAGAGGAGGATTCAGAGATAGATTACCAGTCCTATCCCCCCCCCCCCGAGGTGTATGCGTATGGTGTCTCACATTGCTATGTCATTTGATTAGTTTAGACATGCTTTGTGTGAATGCCACCTGTTCAGTGTCTAATTACCATATATGTGAATTATGCATTTCCATCTTGTTGCAAGACATTATATATGTGAATTATACAATGATATCTTGTTGCAAAGGCATTATATATGTGAATTATGCAATGCCATGCTATTTAGCCAATCATCATGTATGTGAATTATATCATGCTATCATTTTTTTGTATTACGTGTTCCATTTGTCGACAACGTTTGTATATTCAACTACTCTTCCTGTGCATTAGCCATTTGAAGCGGTGATGGAAGTATCTGGAGTGAAAACAAGGATTCAGAGCAGACAATGCTACCTGCTAAAGCAGACATCTTGCTGGTTACAGAGAGCTCCGCAGAGGAGGATTCAGAGACTGATGATCAATCCTATTTCCCCCCTGAGGTCTATGCTCAAACTTGGTAGGGTTATATTACCCATGTCATGCATGTTGTCTTGCATTGCTTAGTTTTTACATCATATATGGATTGCCATCTGCTTACTTGCTTACTATATAAATCATATATTTGAATTATATCATGCCATCATGTTTACATAGTACATACACATCATCTATCTGAATTATGGCATGGCAACCCATTTAATAAAGACATCATATAGTTATATCATCTCATCTTGTTTAGTGTTTACAGTCATCATATTTTGAATTATGGCATTCTATCCGTGAATGTATGTGAATTATGGCATGCCAACCTATTTAATAAACACATTATATAGTTATGTCATGTCATCCTGTTTACATAGTCTCATATTTTGAACTATGTCTTTCCATCTTTTTTAGTTAGCCATCATAATGTGAAATTGTGTCATGCTATCCTGTTTAGTTAGCCATCATATATGTGAAATTGTGTCATGCTATCCTATTTGGTTAGACAACATAAATATGAATTATTTCATGCCCTCTTTTATTCCCCACTATCCATTGCACCTGTCTATCATACAATGTCTATAATTTCAATTAATTTTCTTGTTTATGAGCCATTTGAATTAGAGAGCGTGATGGCGGTATCTAAGGGAGTAACAACACGGTCTTCAGAAAAGATAGTGCTACCAGTTGATGTAGGTAGAACCACGGTTGTACTTTCCCAAGGACCAGATCCACCACACATAACCCAGACTCTCACAGATTGTACGCCTACCCAGTTGGATAGAGAACCAGCTACACCCCTTCTAACCCCAACCCCAGCAGATAGTAACCCAGTTCCAGTTGACACAGCACCGTCTCCACCATAGAGCACCCAAACATGAGCAGTTAGTAAGGGAACTGCAGTGCCCAAAGCACAAGGACCACCACTCCGAATCCCAACTCAATGCTTAAAGGAGAAGAAGATTTGTTCTCAGGTCAGGTTCTGTAGCTATGGTTCATACTCCTTTGCTCTTGCATTACTGTATTTACTCATACCAACTATTTTCAAATTTGAAGGATGGAATTGAAACTCCAATGGCGCAACAGGTATGTTTTAAACCTGTTTCTTTAACTGGTTTGCTATTGTAACCTGCTCTATGTTGATTTCAGTTTCAATTGAATAAACAGTTATGTTCTCATGTCATGCACATTACAAGTGTTGTTATTGCTCTATAGTTACCCACACTTACATTCTATCTATTCTGCTTTGTCTTGAACAAATATTATTTGAACTGTGTCTCTATCTTGATTTGGCAACAAAAACTAGAATGATATAGACCATAAACTGACCATGGTACATAGATATATGTTTGTTTCATGCTGTTATCCTGTCCACTTTACTACTGAACTCATTTACCAAAATGAGTTTCATATACAACATGGTAAACATGTGACGTGTCTGCTTGTTTCTCTTTTAGAATGCAGACAAAATAATGGAGAACAGTACCGCGTTATCCAATGGTAAGGGAAGTAATGCAAATAAGGTTCAAGAAAGCTGATAAAAACGCAAGCGCTGAAGGACTGAGGAAGTCCGTGCAGAAGTCCGCAAGAACGAGGTTTACTTCAAGTTGAAAGACATCGATCAGATGTGTTGCGATAGGAAGCTGAAGGACTGAGGAAGTCCGTGCAGAATTCAGATGCATATTTTCTGGTGCAACAGCAAGCGCTGGAGGATTTAAGCGCCAAACAAGAGAAACTTAATAAGCTTGCTAAGAATCTTGCCAGCATTATGGGTACCTAGGATATTATTTGTTGAGATATTCTGAAGTGGTTTCAGTTCTAGATTTGTTTTGCTGCGGCGTTTATTTGCACCGGTCGCCAACTTTGACAACCAGTGTATATGATATGATGCTTTGTTCCCTATATTTGCACTGGTGGCCAAATTTGATGCCCAGTGGATGTAATATGTGTAATAGCCGTGATAGCCTAGCGTTAGTTGCTTGCTTATTTATTTCCTTGTTGTCTTGTTTATTTGTTTGCTTGTAGACATTGCAGTTCTTTTTCCGCGGTTAGCTAGTGGCTGCAATAACCTATTTTTTAAAACTAGGCCACAATAACCATGGGCTAATATTTACTAAAGTGACACTGGGCCTCCTACTGGCTGTAGAAACAGTGGGCCTTCTATGGGCCGTAGAAACAATGGGCCTTCTATGGGCTGTAGAAACAATGGGCCTTGTGTGGGCCGTATCATTAATGGGCCTTGTTGGGGATATTACTATCAGTTGAGACCCGCCCAGGAGGGGCCGGGTCAGCTTCAATGGTGTGTTACGCAAGAAGTTCAGTAAACATTCAAGTTTGTAAGTTATTAAGTCTTATAGAAGGCCCAAAGGCCTGGGGCCGACTTAAGGCCTGATATTGTAAACCGCCACATGTAAGGAAATACTTGTACAGAAAGACAGGTAAAGAAAGTCACCGAGCCGGACACGATTATGAGCCGGCCGGGACTCTGTAGGCCACCTGGCGTCAACCTGTGTATATAAGGCAACGACCCGGTGGCGGTTTAGGGCAAGAAACAACCAAGTCGATAACCAAGCCGGCGAATTGAGCCTCTTGGAAGTCGAAACCTCAGCAATACCAATCCCAACTAGACGTAGGCTTTTACCTTCATCGTAAGGGGCCGAACTAGTATAAAACTTTCTCAGGTCCTTTGTCCCGATTAACCCCTTTAAGCTTCCTAGTGCGATGGCCCTACAACTAAGTCCTTGGTCTAGGACATCTGCCGTGTCAACTCCACGATAGGCCTTATACGGGCCGTATGATCGATTGGCCAAACATGGGCCAAACAGACCGCAATATGGCCGTAAATGGGCTAGAGTTGGAATCGTCCGTTCATGGGCCGACCATAACGGTCCATCGTTAATAGGCCGTATTTGATGACGCTATGAAAACGGCCCAATGTATTAACGGACCACAAACGGGCCGGCTGTAACCACGGGCTGAATTTGGCCCACAAGCAGAAAATGACAATAACGGGCCGTAAGTAAACGAATGCTGGTAATGAGCCCAAGAATAAATGGGCTCTGAGAAGGCCCAAAGATAACATGGGTTGGAAACGGCCCAACGGAATAACGGGCCGTTAATGGGTATAAAGTGATACACTGTTCATTACGAGCCAGTTTCACCACGGGCTGTTAATGGGTGTAAAGTGGCACACTGTTCATTATGGGCCAGTTTCACCATGGGCCGTTAATAGGCCAAGAGTTACATAGGGCCTCATATGGGCCGAAAGACGTCATGGGCCATACATGCGCCAGAAGTGAAAACGGGCTGGAATCATATTGGATGGCCCAGATGACGCTACTGGGCCTAATTCCGATAGGGCATAATGGGCCTTGGGTTAGCGGGCTGTAAATGGGCTATATGCGAACATGCCATTAATAGGCTTTCCATGGGCCGGCCCGCCACCTTTTGACCAAGTCAAATGGGCCAGCCTTTTTCACAGGAATGGGCCTCTGTTGGGCCGTGCCACGTGTCGAAGTATCATAGGCGCCTTCCGTCCAATGAGTGGATGACATCTGTCCCAACGATGAGCCGGCACGTGTTTCCTCCAGCCAATGATGATTTTACATGTGGAAATCCCCATTGGTCGGGGCTGTTAACGGGTTATCGGATCCAAAACCCGACCCGATAGCTTAACGGTGTTCCATTACGGTGGATGCCACGTGTCGGTCACCCTTGACGAAAGCACTTCTGTGATGCATGATTTATCGTCATGGAAGTGGACACTTCCGTGATGATAATTTTGGTAATGTCATGGAACACTTCTACGACAGCACGGGTATGACTATCTTGATTCTGTCATAAAATCGTCATGGATGTACATGCATGACAAAAAACGCGACCTACTGTGACAAACATGTATCATCACGGAAGTGTATTTATTTTGTAGTGTTCCCTCCGGCGGTCCCTTGGTCACCAGCTTTTCAGCATCCATCTACCCCCATTGCACCTTTGCGCGGGCGAAGGCCATTCGCGCACCCTCTATACAGACCGACCGCTTTACGACGTCCAGTCGAGGGCAGGGACTCGCAAGCCGCTTCACGAGCCCGAAGTAGCTGCTTGGAATCAGCTCAGCGGTCCATAGCCGGATAATCAAATCATTCATGGCTAGCTCGACCGCCTTATGCAGTTCGATCATCTGCTTCAGTTGATCAGCAAAAGGCACCGGACAATTCGGTGCCAGATACTATGACCAGAAGAGCTTATTCGCAGTATTCCTTTCTTCGGCTCGGTAGAATTGTGCGGCATCAGATATGTTGCATGGCAGCTCCGCAAATACCCCTGGAGAAATCCGAACTCAAGATTAGAAACATGATTTTCTCCCCAAATAATTGCCTTACATGGAACAAGCCTTACCCGTCGCGATCTTCCTCGCCTCTTGGATCTCCTGCAGGGCACCTTGGCTTTCCCCCTGGGCATCGCATGTGGCCTGATGAGCCTTGGTATGTTTGGATTCTTTCTCCGTTAGACTCTGCTCCAAGGCCTCGCATCTTTTCACGACCTCTTGAAGCTCTTGCTCAGCTTCAATAACCCTGGCCTCGTGCTTCTCACGAAGATCCTGCTCTGCGGCTGCCTTTCTCTCGGCCTCGGCAACAGCCTTCTTAAGAGCCTCAACTTCGATCATCTCCCCTGGCGCAAATCGTAAAACATAATTTAAATTCGTTTGCACTGAATGTGAGAAAGGTTTGTTCATACCTTGTTTATCCTCCAACTGCCTTTTCAACTGGCCCAATTCTTCTATGGCCCACTCCAGACTTTGATTTAGTCCAGAGACCTCCGCAGTATGAGAGGCAGCAGTCGCTACATACGCGTGTTTATAAAAGAAGAGAGGTAAATGTCATCAAGTGAGTCTCCTGCGAACATAGATTTGATCCTCTGTCCGGTTCTTTCTCTCACCGAACAGTGTATCAGGGGCTACTATCTATACTATGACACTCTTCGAAACCTCATAAAACATACCTCAAAGCCTCTTATAAGGCTAATACATGCTTCATTCAGTCCACTCTCCGCAGACTGAATCTTCTCGATCACCGCACCCATAAGGGCACGGTGTTTATCGATGATGGAGGCGCTTTTCAGCACCGCCAATAAAGTATCCAGCACCTCTGGTTGGATAGAGGTTGCCAGTGGAATAGGTACACCCCCTCTAGCCAAGGGAGGCCGCCTGCCTGATTCTGGAACCATATTGGTCTCCGTAATTGCGTCCGACTGGGGGCCGAATTCAAGATGGCTCCCGCCGACGATGCCCATGGGAGCCTTCTCTCCCATGTGTCCGGCCCCTGGAGTTTGACCTCCTGGCGCCACCTTTGCAATCTCCTGCCCCTCCTTGGCCTGGGTCCTCCCGGGATGAAGCCTCGGCGTCATTCACATGTTTGGGGGAAGGGGCCTTCAGGGGTGTCCCGCACCCCATAGCATCCGAGCCTAGAAAATCCTCCAACGAGGATTGCTCGGCGCGGGACCTCGCCGGACTGCAAAAAGTATGGCCCAGATTAAAATATTATGCCATGATGAGTCTGGACGCATAAACGTGTTCGGATTTTATATACTCACGGGTTCACCAGGGGCTGAGCCCTGGGATCCCACTCCGGGCTGCTATCAGCGGCGGTGGACTCCTCTAGAAGAGGAGTTTTTCCCTTCTTAGGCGACTCGGCCTCCAAGGATGTGGAGGCTGTGCTTTTCTTTCTTCCCCCCGCTGGGGATTCATCTTCCTCCTCCTCGTCCTCTTCGGAGGAAGAACGTGCATTGGAGTCTTCAGATATCGTGTCTGAGGCGCCACGATGGCGGAGGCCGCCCCTGGTCTTCTTGGCCTCTCTCTCGGGCTTCTTCTTCCGCGCCTTATAGGGCGCTGGGACCAGCATGTTTGTTAGAAGCGGGTCGGCCGGTTCTTCAGGTAGCGGGGCCGAACAGTAGATCCGCCCCGCCTTCTTCGTCCAGCCCTAGGAGAGTTGTGGTAAACACCTTACGTGTTTCCCTTGGGTTATGCGAATAAAACTTATAATGGGTTATCGAACTTGCGGGGCGGGACAGGTGGTACCTACGGTCCTCGGCTGAGTTCGGCCATGATTTGCCGGACTTAAAAGGCACCTTCCAGATGTCTTTGTGTGAGGAGCCAAATAGCTCTCGCGGGGTCTGGTGCTTGGCCGGGTCGAATTCCCATAAATTGCAAGCCCGGTGTTGACAAGGAAGGATCCGACGAACTAACATCACCTGGACTACATTGGCAAGTTTGATATTCTTGTCTTCCATATCCTTGACGCGCGTCTGGAGTGCCGATAGCTCATCGGACGAAGTCCAATCCAGGCCCTTCTTGGGCCAGGACGTAAGCCGCAGGGGGGCTCCGGATCGGAATCCAGGAGCAGTGGCCCATTTCGTGTCGTGCGGCTCAGTGATGTAAAACCACTCCTGCTGCCACCCTTTGACGGAATCATTGAAAGTACCTGTTGGCCATGTGATGTTGGGCATCTTGCTCACCATGGCGCCTCCGCACTCGGCGTGCTCACCGCCCACTACCTTGGGCTTCACATTAAAGATCTTCATCCATAAGCCGAAGTGTGGCGAGATGCGGAGAAAGGCCTCGCACACGATGATGAACATCGAGATGTTGAGGAAGGAATTGGGGGATAGATCATGAAAGGTACAATTGATCAACTCGGAAGAAAAAAGGATCTCTGATTACCCAGGAGCCGTCTCGAAAGCTGGAAACTGTGTTTGTGATGAATCGCCCGAAGAGCGAGACACCTCCTGAGAAAGTAAAAGAAAGGAGTTAAAAGGAATACAATGAGCAGGATTCATCAAAACCAGTTAAGGGTAGTAATAAGTAAACCTCGTTCGGACGTTTCCGAGGGGTCTGTTGAAGGTCGACAGCCGGTTCACCTTCAATCTCAGCTTCACGATGGCTTTCATACTGTTGCTTTTTCAAATGAAAGTTGGGATCCAAGTAAGCTAAGGGTTTAGAAAACCTTACTTTACGGATCACTCGTCGAACTTTGTGTCTTCGTAAGGGCTCTGAGTCGTAGGAAATGATAGTTACCTCTGCTTCCCCGGCTTGGCTAGCCCTAGTGTTATCCTGGTAAGGATCAGTATCAATAAGATTGTTAAAAAGTTGGCCAAGGGAATCAAGGGCTACCTCCGAGTCAGACGAGTCATCAAGCTTCATTAAATCCTCAGCAGTAGTTTTCTTCTTCTTCTTTGATTTTCGGGTTGTCTTCTTGGTGTTCGTAGCGCGGCTTTTGCCTTCTTGGTAGCTTTGTGGTCATATTTTGCCTTCCAGAAGTCAGAATTGGCCTGTAAAGACAAGAAGAAAGATCAATATTAAGTACTAATAGCTAGGCAAAACACGAAGAAAAAGAGATCAAAATGTACTTACTTCTGGCGCCGGATTAATCTTGCAGAAGGGACTCAACCCAAAAATACTGCAATCCTCGTACTTCCCATTTACCAAAAGGGTTGACATCAAAACAATATCTTCTTCGGTGAGATCAACTAAGCTGTGATCAAGAGAGTTGTCCGGGCTTCCGTCATATTCATACATCAGTTTGGATCGACGGCCTAATGGAATAACCCGCCATGAGATCCAGCAGCGGGTCAGATCTACTCCGGTTAAGCCATTGCCCAACAAAGCATTGATTCTTCTGATGGAGGGAAGTAGCCTCTTGCGTTCAGCAACAGTGAGCTTATCCGAAAGGGTGAACATGGAGTCAAGACGACCGGGGCGGTAACCTGACAGAGGCTTCTCGTTTGCTGGAGAAATATCCTGACAATAAAACCAAGTTTGGTTCCAGTCTTTTGGGTGACTTGGTAAGACGATAAGAGGGAAAACAGCACCCTGGCGGCGCTGAATTGAAATGCCTCCAAGTTCCAAGCTAGGACCATTGGTGCATTCGTTCTGCCGGTTTAGGTAAAAGTACCCCCTAAACAGCTCTACGGTGGGCTCTTGCTGAAGATACACCTCACAGAGTACTTGGAAGTTGCAAATGTTGGAAATGGAATTGGGTCCAAGGTCCTGAGGGTGGAGTTTGAAAAATGAAGGACCTCTCTGAAGAATTTTGAACTGGGCGGTGAGAAGCCACGATTCATGTGATCAGTGAAGACAATCACTTCTCCGTTTTTTGGATTGGGGCGTTCTTCCTCTGGGTCAGGAGCACGATAAGACATGAGATTCTTCGAAGGCAGAAACCCAATGATGAAGAACTCTTTTAACCGTTCCTCAGTTATGGACAAAGGGACCTAGTTACAGACGGTGGGTGTCTTTGACGGCATGATGTGCAGAGAACTGAAAAATATATAACAACATGCCGGCTCAGCCTACGGTCAGTTATAAAACAAGTAATGGTGGTTTAAACTAAGGGCTAATGACATATAAGGAAAAGAGAGCTGGTGCAGTAAACCGCCATGACTATAGATTCTTTCAGAAGGTGGATTCAGCTAAGTGTTGGGACAAACAAGTTTCTCAAAGTGATTGATATTATTTCAGATCAGAAGGATTTTTCAAAAAGGAAAATATTCTAGACCTAAAAACCTAGTACAGATGAGTTTGACGATTATAAAGAAACATCTATACAGGTAAACGGGATCTACTGATATAAAAAATGAATGCCAAACAGCTACCACGCGAGTTAGATCTCTTCTTTGGATCAAAAGAAGTTGCGGAGAAGATCTACAGATGATCCATGGCAAACAGGTGAAGAACACTGAAGAACTTGCAAACCAAGAACAGATCTGGGTGTGTGAGGGAAGAAAACTTATGAGACGCAGGTCTGCCGCGAAGAGTCGCCGTGTCCTCTGGTCGGACTCAGGGTAATGCAGCGGCCAAGATTGACGACGACAATGAGAGTTGCGGAAGCAGCGGAGCTCGAGCAGCGACGGAGGTTGCGAGAGGAAGAAGATGAGGAAGAAAGGAGAATGGGAAGGACCGGCCATGTGCCTATTTATAAGGGCAGATGCGAACAGGCGGGCACAAAAATCAAGGAGACCCAATAATAATTATCCAACTGAACAGACGCCTCGATTCTCGGAAGGTATTAAAAAATGAAAGATCCGTTGTAAGACGACGTCATGAAGGTTTTTTGTGTTTTCAAAAGATGATGTCACGGCGGGTTACAGAAGTCTTCAGACAGAGGATGGACTCTGACTAAGTATTGAAGATTGACAAAGAACAAAGTTCAAAGTCAACCTGGGGCCTAATGTTGGGGATATTACTATCAGTTGAGACCCGCCCAGGAGGGGCCGGGTCAGCTTCAATGGCGGGTTACGCAAGAAGTTCAGTAAACATTCAAGTTTGTAATTTATTAAGTCTTATAGAAGGCCCAAAGGCCTGGGGCCGGCTTAAGGCCTGATATTGTAAACCGCCACATGTAAGGAAATACTTGTACAGAAAGACAGGTAAAGAAAGTCACCAAGCCGGACACGATTATGAGCCGGCCGAGACTCTGTAGGCCACCTGGCGTCAACCCGTGTATATAAGGGGACGACCCGGTGGCGGTTTAGGGCAAGAAACATCCAAGTCGATAACCAAGCCAGCGAATTGAGCCTCTTGGAAGTCGAAACCTCAGCAATACCAATCCCAACTAGACGTAGGCTTTTACCTTCATCGTAAGGGGCCGAACTAGTATAAAACTCTCTCGTGTTCTTTGTCCCGATTAACCCCTTTAAGCTTCCTAGTGCGATGGCCCTACGACTAAGTCCTTGCTCTAGGACATCAGCCATGTCAACTCCACGACAGTTGGCGCCCACCGTGGGGACAGCGCATGGTGGATTTGAGTTCTTGAAGGGCAACTTCGAAGGGCTCAAGGGATACGCTGTGGGCCGGATGACCAAGAGTCGTCGTGGCCAGATCTACATTGACGACGAGGGCTGGGGCCCCGAGGCCGGCTCAATCGAGTACGGGTACCGGGTCATTTGCCGGATTAGCGAGTCAGAGCCTGAGCCGGATGTCCACACCGACCTCATCGAAACGACTCAGCGCGCTGGGTCCACCCGTGTTCAATCCGTCGTGAAGCATGCCTTTGTAGGCTGCATCCATGGCGGTGAATACTCCAAAGGATCAATGGAAGGTGGGGAGACAGCCATCTACTCTGATACGGCATCATCAACAGGTGAGGCGGACTCGTTGTACCAACTGCAAGACGGCTTGCTCGGGGGCTGTTCCGATGGCAGCAGTATTTCGGACCCCCTTGAGCTGCCAAATTGGGCCGGAGTCTTCATGGCAGGGACGCAGCCCGGGCATAACTCCACCGCAGCAACAGCAGCAGCCACCGGGTCAGCAGTTGCCGGGTCAGGAGACCCCGCGCGCCCCCCAGCTCAGGTTCTCATGGACCTCATGGATAAACTGACGACTCTGTTAACCGCTGCGGTAGAGCCGGTGGATAAAGCCCAGCATGACGCGGAAGTGGCACGCGTGCGGGAGGAGATGGTGCAAGCTAAGGAAAATTTGGCCGCGGAGGAAACCCGGATGGCAGCAGAACGAGCAACTTTGCATGCTCGTGCTCAGCAGCTTCAGCAGAAACCTTCCGGCTCTCCGTGGATCTTAACGCATCAAACGAAGTCATGAGGAGGAGGCATTAGAAAATTCAGTCGCGTCTACCTCTAACACTGGATCCAAGGAATCTGTTCCATACACCGGGAGCTGGAGGGGGCAACCCGCCGGAGGCAAACCGGGTCGAGACGCCCGGTGCACCAGTTCAGCCACACACCATGGAGCCGCCGCGCATAAATACAGCTCCTCCTCGTTATATATCAACACCCCGGGTCACTTTTCCAACCCCATGGAGAACCTCATTGCGGCGTCGGCTTGATTGGCAGCTCTCCCGATGGAAGGCAACTCGCCAGCAGCAATTGAAACCCGGAGGGTAAGAGAACTACTTCAGACAGCTTTGGCCCAACAGGATGCATACTCCTACAGTCGAGACAGGATTCACTCAACTCCTTGCCCAAGTCAAAGCCCGAGTTACAGTAGGCACATGGAATCTGCAGAAATGTCAAGTAATGCTCAACGTCACAACCGACCATATAGGTATGAGCCGGTGCGGGCTGGAGCATTAACTTGGCAGACCAGGAGAGGATTCGTCAATAGGCGGAACAGGCGGCTCAGATAGTAGCAGAGCAGGCGGCTCAGATAGTAGCAGAGCAGGCGGCTCACCAAGCCCTTCCGGCTTATCCAGCAGCCTCGGTTGAGGCAGGAGTGGCTACAAGAACTGGAGGCGTACCTTGCCTGGTCCCAGCCATACGCAATGAGCGGTTGCCCAAGAATTTCAAGGAACCTCGTAAGGTGCCTAACTACACAGCTGACTTACAGCCAGGGGCTTGGATTGAGAGTTATGAGATGGCTATGGAGCTGTTGGAGGTTAGTGATGCTGCAATGGCCAAATATTTTACCATGATGTTGGATGGAACGGTTCGGACCTGGTTGAAAGGATTACCACCCAATTCCATCGGCTCATGGGCAGAGTTGAAGGCATGGTTCATCCAGAACTTTAAAGACACGTGTAAGCAGCCAATGTCGATTGTGGATCTGACCAATTGCAAGCAAGAGGATGGAGAATCTACAACCCATTGGGTGCGCCGGGTCAAGGAAATAATACATTCATCTGATAAGATGGATGCCGGCTCAGCAGTTTTGATGTTGGAGAAGAATTGCCGTTTTGAACCTCTGAAGCAGAAGTTGGGGCGTCTTAAACGTGACTGTAATGACATGGGAACATTGATGGTGGCTCTTGTCAAGTATGCTGACTCCAATACCACCAAAGACCCGGCCTCTGATGAAGAAAAATCAACAAAAGGAAAGAAGAACGACAATGGCAAGGGTCACCAGCATAACCCGGCAAATCAAGGAGGTAGTAAGCGTAAGGCTGATGAGTTTGTTGCTAATACTAATGCGCAGGGTGGTAATCAGCGGTGCAAGGGCAGACAACCCCCTCGATCGGGCGGGTCAGGCCCCACCCTTGAGCAGTTATTGAATGAACCTTGTCCAAAGCTTGACACCCGGGAGAAGCCAGCCACCCACTTGTGGAAGGATTGCACGATCATGAAAGTGTTTAAAAATTCAAACGCATTTGATGGGGGTCACGGCCCGGGCGGCGGCTCAGGTGGAGGCGGCTTTCAGGGCCCAGGCGCCGCATCAAGCGGATGAGGTTCTCATGGTCAGGGACATCCCGGTCACCAGGGAGGTTATAATCAGCAACACAACCAAGGGAATCAATAGCAGAAACAATCCGGCTATCAGAGCAACCCGAAGCAGTTGAGTAGCGGACAGTATCATGTCTTTACTACCAGTTTATGTAAGAGAGACCAGAAACTCCACAAGAGGGCTATCAATGTTGTTGAACCGGCAATCCCACATTATCTACGCTGGTCGGAGCAGCCTATTGTGTGGAGCAGAGAGGATCACCCGCCCCGGGTTGATAATCCGGGTCACTTGGCTTTGGTAGTGGCACCTCAGGATGGATGGAGGCAGCAGCATCAACATCCTTTACTATGAGACGTTCCGCCGGATGGGATTGACAGATAAAGATCTTAAACAATCCAACACTGTTTTTCATGGTGTAGTACCCAGTAAGTCGGCATACCCAGTCGGTAAGATCGAGCTGGAGGTAGCCTTTGGGGATGAGTATGACTCCAGGGCAGAAAAATTAACCTTTGAAGTGGTTAAGATCAAAAACCATATCATGCTCTGTTTGGGCGACCGGCTTATGCCAAGTTCATGGCTCGGCCGTGTTACGCGTATTTGCAGCTCAAGATGCCGGGTCACAAGGGCACCATTACAGTCCATGGGAGACGGAAGATCGCCTTGGAATGTGAAGAGGGGGATGCTGCTTATGCTGAATCTGTTTGTGCAACAGAGGAGTTGAAATTTTACAAGGATCATGTTGACCCGGCGGACATGACATCATTAAAGAAACCAACAACAGAGCATGAGCCGGAGTTAAAGTTCAAATCGGCTGATGGCACTAATATGGTTGACTTTGTGCCTGGTGATTCATCCAAACAGTTCATCATCAGCGCAAACTTGGATCCGAACTAGGAAAGCGCGCTCATCGAGTTCATCCATGAGAACCGGGACATCTTGGCATGGAAACCTTCAGACATGTCGGGTGTTCCGAGGGAACTCGCTGAGCACACTCTTAATATCAATCCAAAGTTTAAACATGTCAGACAGTTTCTTCGCCGGTTCAATGAAGAAAGGCGCAAGGCCATTGGAGAAGAGGTGGCCCGGCTCTTGGCGTCCGGGTTCATTGTGGAGGTCTTCCACCCAGAATGGTTAGCTAACCCGGTGCTTGTGCTCAAAAAGAATGGCACCTGGCGTATGTGTGTGGATTACACAGATTTAAACAAAGCCTGTCCGGCTGATCCTTTTGCTCTTCCCCGTATTGATCAAATCATTGATGCTACGGCGGGTTGTGCACGGTTGAGTTTCTTAGATGCTTACTCCGGGTATCATCAGATTAAGATGGCAGTCAAGGATCAAGAGAAGACAGCGTTTATAACTCCTTTTGGGGCTTTCTACTATGTGTCTATGCCTTTTGGGCTCAAGAGTGCTCAGGCGACTTACCAACGGTGTGTGCAGAATTGTCTTCATGATCAAATTGGGCGCAATGTTCATGCCTATGTGGATGATATAGTAGTGAAGTCCAGGGAAGAGGAAACCTTGGTCACAGACTTGAAAGAGACTTTTGATAATCTTCGGATTTACAAGATGATGCTTAACCCGGCCAAGTGTGTTTTTGGAGTGCCAGCCGGCAAGCTTTTGGATTTTCTGGTGTCTAACCGAGGTATTGAAGCTAACCCGAAGAAGATCAAGGCAATTACATCCCTGGCCAAACCAACCTGCATCAATGATGTTCAACGACTGGCAGGTCGTGAGGCTGCTTTGAGCCGGTTCATAAGCCGGTTAGGGGAAAAGGCTATGCCTCTGTATCAATTGATGAAGAAAATAGATGTGTTTGTTTGGAGTGATGCTGCGAACGCCGCTTTTGAGGATCTGAAGGCACAATTGGCTGAGCCGCCGGTCCTAGCCGCTCCAATTGAGAAAGAGTCGCTATTGTTATACGTAGCTACCAACTCATGGGTTGTTAGTGTGGCTATGGTGGTAGAGCGCAAGGAGGCTGCCAAAGAGCATCCAGTTCAGCGGCCGGTTTATTATGTCAGTGAAGTGCTAATTGAGTCTAAGCAACGATATCCACATTGACAGAAGCTTGTTTATGGGGTGTTCATGGCAAGCTGGAAGCTTAAGCATTACTTTCAGGGACATCCAATCACTGTGGTTAGCTCTGCTCCTTTGGGAGACATTATTCAAAACAGAGAAGCTACAGGGCGAGTGGCCAAGTGGGCAACTGAGCTTGGGTCTCATGGGCTGAAGTATGTTCCACGCACTGCGATTAAGTCTCAAGCCCTGGTTGACTTCATCAATGATTGGACAGAGATACAGATGCCAGAAGAAAAGCCGAACAACACATATTGGACTATTCATTTTGATGGCTCCAGGCAATTGGAGGGCTCGGGGCTGGAGTTGTATTAACTTCCCCACGAGGTGATAAATTTTGTTATGTGTTACGATTGATGTTTCTGTGCACTAACAACGGAGCAGAGTATGAAGCATTGCTCCATGGTCTTCGAGTGGCAAAGGAGATGAGCTTGAGCCGGGTCAGATGTCTTGGTGATTCAGATCTAGTGGCTCAGCAGGTGTCTGGCAAGTGGGATTCCAAAGACCCTCTCATGGCGGCTTATCGCCGAGAGGTCGACGCTATTGCAGGGTATTTTAAAGGTTATCAGGTGGAACACATTGACCGTCGAAAGAATGAAGCAACTGATGCTTTGAGCCGGCTGGGGTCTCAACGTAAGCCGGTACCACCCAACACCTTTTTAGATGTTTTGCATAACCCCTCTGTCAAGTTGCCCACAGAAGAAGATTTAGTTGTTCCTGACCCGGAGGCGCAGTTGGTGGCGGCTCTTCATGTCATCCCAGATTGGACGGTGCCGTTCTTGGCTTACATGACCCTGGGAGAATTGCCAGCAGATGAGACTCTGGCTCGACAGATAACCCGGCGGTCTAAGTCCATGACAATTTTGGATGGAGAGTTATTTCATCGCAGTGTTTCCGGAGCGTTTCAATGGTGTGTTTCCCCCGAAGAAGGTTAAGAAATCCTTCGTGAGATCCATGAAGGCGATTGTGGTCATCACGCCGGGTCAAAATCTTTACTGGTCAAGGCGTTTCGTCACAGTTTTTACTGGTTGACGGCTCACGCTGATGCAGAAGATTTGGTCAGTAGATGTGATGGGTGTCAAAAATTTGCACGACGAGCGCATGTGCCGGCTCAAGAGCTCCGGATGATTCCAATCACTTGGCCGTTTGCAGTCTGGGGGCTTGACATGGTGGGACCTTTCAAAAGGTCTAAGGACAAGAAGACACATCTCCTGGTGGCTGTTGATAAGTTCACTAAATGGGTTGAGGCAGAGCCTGTGAGTAAGTGTGATGCAGCCACGGTGGTTCAGTTCATGAAGAAAATAATCTTCCATTTCGTTTTTTCACACAGTATTATCACAGACAATGGCACTAATCTGTCCCAAGGGGCTATGGAAGAGTTTTGTCAGCGAAAGCACATCCGGCTTGATGTTTCTTCTGTAGCTCATCCTCAATCCAATGGTCAAGCTGAGAGAGCCAATCAGGAAATTCTGAAAGGGCTAAAACCCCGGCTTATGGTTCCTTTACAGTGAACGCCGGGTTGTTGGGTAGAGGAGTTGCCTTCAGTGTTATGGAGTATCAATACTACACCCAACAGGTCTACGGGTTACACACCCTTCTTCATGGTTTATGGGACAGAAGCAGTATTGCCCAGTGACATCCGTCATGACTCGCCCCGCATGGCGGCTTATGTTGAAGCTAACAATGAAAAAGCCAGACATGATGCGCTTGACTTATTGGATGAAGAAAGAGACTTAGCAGCAGCACCGTCAGCAATCTATCAACAGGACCTGCGTCGTTATCACAGCCGCCGGGTTAAGACCAGGACTTCTAAGGAAGGCGACTTGGTGCTCCGGCTCATCCAAGATCTTTCAGATGCACACAAGTTATCCCCACCTTGGGAAGGACCCTTTGTGGTCAGAAAAAATTTAAACAACGGGTCTTACTACCTCATTGATGTTCGAGAGCACGCAGACTCGCGTAAGTCAGAAGAGGAGACCCGCCGGCCGTGGAACATTGCTCAACTTCAGCCATATTATACCTGAGCCACCGGCTCTCATCATGTACATACGTTCATGTTGTATATACGATGATAAGCAATAAAGTAAAACCATCGGTCTCTTTTTCTTTTCAAAGATTATGCATTTTTATTATTTTTTTCACAAATGACTATTAAGGAGCTGATCATATTTGAATCAAGTTTAACCTTTTCTAGTCCAGCTTATGATCGTATCTGAATCTAGTTGTAAATCTTATGGTCACTTGGGGGCTTCCTGTTCAAACATAGGTCGTATGCGAACCAAAGAGAACACAACTGTCGTAACCCTCTTGATCGGCTCAAGGCCAAACTCACTTGGAGGCTTCTTGATTGTATCCGAATCATAGCTTAACCCCTTTTGAGCCGACTTGGATCGTATTCGAATCAAGGTCGTTAAAAACCTCTCAAGGTCATTTGGGGGCTTCCTGTTCAAACATAGGTCGTATTCAAACCAAAGAGAACATAGCTGTCGGTACCCTCTTGACCGGCGCAACGCCAAAGCCACTGGGGGCTATATGGTCATATTCGAACCTTAGCTTAACCCTTTTGGTCCGGTTTACTAATCATATTCGAATCAGAAACCCCTAATCTTTTGAATACAGAGTTAAAATTATGTTTGTTGCTTGCCTTTGAGTTTTTGCTGTTTCAATATTACAAATGAGTTGGCCTGGTTTTGTTTGCCGGCTCAATTATTAGACAGCACGGCCGCCCGGGTTGTTCAAACTAGTGGTCTAAGGATCTAAAGGTACGAGCAACTGCGTATGATTATTGAATATTCAAGGATTATTAACTTTCATACATATTGAATTATCAAGTTCGTCACCCGGGTTATTTGAGCCGGCGGCCTAAGAATCCACAAGGACAAGGCCTTTCTTTTTTCCTTGCGTTCACAGGAACAGAGTTTAAACATTGCAGAGACAAGCATTAAACGAGGCATAAGAAAAGCATTAAAACACTGGCACCCGGAAGCACAGATTCACATAGAAGTGTTTTATGTGCGATGGCATAAGCAGACATACTGTGTTTTTAGCAGCTAAGCTATTACAAGGCTTTCTAAAGCCCATGAAGATGATCATTGTCCTTCCCTCACCGGTTCAACATCTTGAATCTGCTGGAAGTTGGGTTTTGACCAGTCATAGCCATTCATGGCGACAAATTCAGCTTCTTCATCAATCAGGCCAACCGGATCAACTTCCGGGGCAAATGTGTCTTCTCTCACTGGTGGGATCAAGTCGATTACTTTATAGGAAGGAGGGGCCATCTTCTTATTCTCATTATCAAAACCCGGTTGATACTTGTCCACATTGGTATCATCTCCAATGCTAGTCGCCTGAGGCTGAACTTCACGGACGCAGGCTATAAAGTCATCATGATCAAAAGGAGACATGTCCTCCTTCACGGTAGGATAACCTCTTGCCACGTCTGCCGGGTCTAGATCTGGTACCCAAGACTTGGAGCGGCTTAGGGCAGTCAATGCTCCGGCTTGCACGCAGGAGCGTCTCACCTCTTGGAATCTGGCAAGGAGAATGGACAGCTTCTTCAAGACATCACTAGTCCGGTTAGACCCTTGATTAGTAGGAGAGATGGCAGCCAGAGCTCGTTGTGCGCTGATATACAATTGTGCAGTTAAAGTGTACACGGCTTTCGTCTTAATCTACGGGTCTTGGTTTGGATTCTTACTTCGTGGACCTACATGCATTTTTCAGTCAGTTGACGGATCATATTCCGGTTTGACAAGAAACACATATGAAAGATCAAATCAGGAAGCTTACCAAATATAGCAGCGACCATCTGAGACACCCGGCCTTTTAAGCTGTTTAGTTCTGTTGAAATTTCCTTCAGAGCTGTTTCGGCTGTCTCAGCTCGCCGGGTCAGAAGTATCTTCTCATCTGCCCACGTTTTCTCTTTGACAGCAAAGTCGGTCTTCAACTTCTCCGTTTCCGAAAGGCTTATTTGCAGTTGGGAGGTGGAAGACTTAATTTTTGATTCCTGGTTGGCTAGCCGGGTCTTTGTATCAATCAATTGGGAGTTCAGTTCAGACAATGCATTCTGTGAAAACATTCAGATAAATCAAGACTTGGCTTCAAATTCCAGTGTCCAATTTAAAGACTCAAGTCTCAAGTGCTTTATGAATAAACCACTTGACACTTGGGGGCTAATGTATGTCAAATCAAATTTTTATGACTCTACCAACATATTTGAAGTCCCAAGTCCTTTACAAAGTAACAGCACTTGGCACTTGGGGGCTAATGCACGCAGTTCAGCAAGTTTTTCAAGTTTAAACCGGAGTGTTAAGTATTTTGAAGGTGGTTTTCATTCTAAAAGTACCGATTCATTAATGCTCAAAATAAACCAGTCCTTGGGGACTATGGGTCAAGTTTTGTTTCTATCAGGCAATGATTCAGAGGTAAAAGTCTCGGCCTATATTTTAAGTCTACAGGTTATTCCGTTTCTCTCATAAAGCTGAAGATTTGGGGGCTGAAGGAATATTGGTAAACCGGAAGTAACATACCTCATACTTCAACTGAAGTTGCTTGACCATCTCAATCTCAGACTCACGACTGGAGTGGACATGGCTGAGATAGCCGGATAAGATATCACTGGCATTGAGACGGTCATAGTTGGCGATATCAAAGCGAACCTTGTGCCGTTCGAATGCTTCTTGCTTTGCCGTGCACCGAGCCAACACTGTTGGATTCCCGGCTCAACAAAGCGGCTCCCAGTAATTTGAACATCTGGAGCATGTGGAGATGGCGGGTCAGTTGCGTTTGACGGTCCGGTTGTAGAAGGATTGATAGTGGTGTTATCAAGAGACGGCTCCGGAGGATTTGCTTCACTGATAATTGGCGGGTCTTCTGGGGCGTCAGTTAATGGAGAAGGCGGCCTAGCCGGGTCAGATGCTAGTACTGGCGGGTCTTCCGTTGGTTTTGTTACCCTCGCTTTCTTGGACTTAGCCTGACCGCTAAAGAAAAAATATATATAGATATATATATATATATATATATATTACAGACAGTCAACATCAAAGGTACAATTGATTAACCCGGAAGAAAAAAGGATCTCTGATTACCCAGGAGCCGTCTTGAAAGCTGGAAACTGTCTTTGTGATGAATCGCCCGAAGAGCGAGACACCTCCCGAGAAAGTAAAAGAAAGGAGTTAAAAGGAATAAATGAGCAGGATTCATCAAAACCAGTTAAGGGTAGTAATAAGTAAACCTCGTTCGGACGTTTCCGAGGGGTCTGTTGAAGGTCGACAGCCGGTTCACCTTCAATCTCAGCTTCACGGCGGCTTTCATGATGCTGCTTTTTCAAATAAAAGTTGGGATCCAAGTAAGCTAAGGGGTTAGAAAACCTTACTTTACGGATCACTCGTCGAACTTTGTGTCTTGGTAAGGGCTCTGAGTCGGAGGAAATGATAGTTACCTCTACTTCCCCGGCTTGGATAGCCCCAGTGTCATCCTGGTAAGGATCAGTATCAATAAGATTGTTAAAAAGTTGGCCAAGGGAATCAAGGGCTACCTCCGAGTCAGACGAGTCATCAAGCTTCATTAAATCCTCAGCGGTAGTTTTCTTCTTCTTCTTTGATTTCCGGGTTGTCTTCTTGGTGTTCATAGCGGCGGCTTTCGCCTTCTTGGCAGCTTTGTGGTCATATTTCGCCTTCCAGAAGTCAGAATTGGCCTGTAAAGACAAGAGAAAGATCAGTATTAAGTACTAATAGCTGGGCAAAACACGAAGAAAAAGAGATCAAAATGTACTTACTTCTGGCGCCGGATTAATCTTGCAGAAGGGACTCAACCCAACAATACTGCAATCCTCGTACTTCCCATTTACCAAAAGGGTTGACATCAAAACAATATCTTCTTTGGTGAGATCAACTGAGCTGTGACGAAGAGAGTTGTCCGGGCTTCCGTCATATTCATACATCAGTTTGGATCGACGACCTAATGGAATAACCCGCCATGAGATCCAGCAGCGGGTCAGATCTACTCCGGTTAAGCCATTGCCCAACAAAGCATTGATTCTTCTGATGGAGGGAAGTAGCCTCTTGCGTTCAGCAACAATGAGCTTATCCGGAAGGGTGAAGTTGGAGTCAAGACGACCGGGGCGGTAACCCGGCAGAGGCTTCTCGTTCACTGGAGAAATATCCTGACAATAAAACCAAGTTTTGTTCCAGTCTTTTGGGTGACTCGGTAAGACGATAAGAGGGAAAACAGCACCCTGGCGGCGCTGAATTGAAATGCCTCCAAGTTCTAAGCTAGGACCATTGGTGCATTCATTCTGTCGGTTTAGGTAAAAGTACTCCCTAAACAGCTCTACGGTGGGCTCTTGCTGAAGATACACCTCACAGAGTACTTGGAAGTTGCAAATGTTGGAAATGGAATTGGGTCCAAGGTCCTGAGGGTGGAGTTTGAAAAAATGAAGGACCTCTCTGAAGAATTTTGAACCGGGCGGTGAGAAGCCACGATTCATGTGATCAATGAAGACAATCACTTCTCCGTTTTTTGCATTGGGGCGTTCTTCCTCTGGGCCAGGAGCATGATAAGACATGACATTCTTCGAAGGCAGAAACTCAATGATGAAGAACTCTTTTAACCGTTCCTCAGTTATGGACGAAGGGACCCAGTTACAGACGGTGGGTGTCTTTGACGGCATGATGTGCAGAGAACTGAAAAATATATAACAACATGCCGGCTCAGCCTACGGTCAGTTATAAAACAAGTAATGGCGGTTTAAACTAAGGGCTAATGACATATAAGGAAAAGAGAGCTGGTGCGGTAAACCGCCATGACTATAGATTCTTTCAGAAGGTGGATTCAGCTAAGTGTTGGGACAAACAAGTTTCTCAAAGTGATTGATATTATTTCAGATCAGAAGGTTGTTTCAAAAAGGAAAATATTCTAGACCTAAAAACCTAGTACAGATGAGTTCGACGATTATAAAGAAACATCTATACAGGTAAACAGGATCTACTGATATCAAAAATGAATGCCAAACAGCTACCACGTGAGTTAGATCTCTTCTTTGGATCAAAAGAAGTTGCGGAGAAGATCTACAGATGATCCATGGCAAACAGGTGAAGAACACTGAAGAACTTGCAAACCAAGAACAGATCTGGGTGTGTAAGGGAAGAAAACTTACAAGACGCAGGTCTGCCGCGAAGAGTCGCCGCGTCCTCTGGTCGGACTCAGGGTAATGCAGCGGCCAAGCTTGACGACGACGATGAGAGTTGCGGTGGCGGTGGAGCTCGAGCAGCGACAGAGGTTGCGAGAGGCAGAAGATGAGGAAGAAAGGAGAATGGGAAGGACCGGCCGCGTGCCTATTTATAAGGGCAGATGCGAACAGGCGGGCGCGAAAATCAACGAGACCCAATAATAATTATCCAACTAAACAGACGCCTCGATTCTCGGAAGGTATTAAAAAAATGAAAGATCCATTGTAAGATGACGTCATGAAGGTTTTTTGTGTTTTCAAAAGATGATGTCACGGCGGGTTACATAAGTCTTCAAACAGAGGATGGACTCTGACTAAGTATTGAAGATTGACAAAGAACAAAGTTCAAAGTCAACCTGGGGCCTAATGTTGGCGATATTACTATTAGTTGAGACCCGCCCAGGAGGGGCCGGGTCAGCTTCAATGGCGGGTTACGCAAGAAGTTCAGTAAACATTCAAGTTTGTAATTTATTATGTCTTATAGAAGGCCCAAAGGCCTAGGGCCGGCTTAAGGCCTGATATTGTAAACTGCCACATGTAAGGAAATACTTGTACAGAAAGACAGGTAAAGAAAGTCACCGAGCCGGACACGATTATGAGCCGGCCGGGACTCTGTAGGCCACCTGGCATCAACCCGTGTATATAAGGGGATGACCCGGTTGCGGTTTAGGGCAAGAAACAACCAAGTCGATAACCAAGCTGGCGAATTGAGACTCTTGGAAGTCGAAACCTCAGCAATACCAATCCCAACTAGACGTAGGCTTTTACCTTCATCGTAAGGGGCCGAACTAGTATAAAACTCTCTCATGTCCTTTGTCCCAATTAACCCCTTTAAGCTTCCTAGTGCGATGGCCCTACGACTAAGTCCTTGGTCTAGGACATCTGCCGTGTCAACTCCATGACAGGCCTTATAAGGGCCGTATGATCGATTGGCCAAACATGGGCCAAACAGACCGCATTATGGCCGTAAATAGGCTAGAGTTGGAATCGTCCGTTCATGGGCCGACCATAACGGTCCATCGTTAATAGGCCGTATTTGATGACGCTATGAAAACGGCCCAATGTATTAACGGACCACAAACGGGCCGACTGTAACCACGGGCTGAATTTGGCCCACAAGCAGAAAATGACAATAACGGGCCATAAGTAAACGAATGCTGGAAATGAGCCCAAGAATAAATGGGCTCTGAGAAGGCCCAAAGATAACATGGGTTGGAAACGGCCCAACGGAATAACGGGCCGTTAATGGGTATAAAGTGATACACTGTTCATTACGAGCCAGTTTCACCACGGGTTGTTAATGGGTGTAAAGTGACACACTGTTCATTACGGGCCAGTTTCACCATGGGCCGTTAATAGGCCAAGAGTTACATAGGGCCTCATATGGGCCGAAAGACGTCATGGGCCATACATGCGCCAGAAGTGAAAACAGGCTGGAATCATATTGGATGGCCCAGATGACGCTACTGGGCCTAATTCGGATAGGGCGTAACGGGCCTTGGGTTAGCGGGCTATAAATGGGCTATATGCGAACAAGCCGTTAATATGCTTTCCATGGGCCGGCCCGCCACCTTTTGGCCAAGTCAAATGGGCCGGCCTTTTCACAGGAATGGGCCTCTGTTGGGCCATGCCATGTGTCGACGTATCATAGGCGCCTTCCGTCCAATGAGTGGATGACATCTGTCCCAACGATGAGCGAACACGTGTTTCCTCCAGCCAATGATGATTTTACACATGGAAAATCCCCATTGGTCGGGGCTGTTAACGGGTTATCGGATCCAAAAGCCGACCGGATAGCTTAACGGCGTTCCATTACGGTGGATGCCATGTGTCAGTCACCCTTGACGAAAGCACTTCTGTGACGCGCGATTTATCGTCATGGAAGTGGACACTTCCGTGATGATAATTTTGGTAATGTCATGGAACACTTCTACGACATCACAGGTATGACTATCTTGATTCTGTCATAAAATCGTCATGGATGTACATGCATGACAAAAAACGCGACCTACGGTGACAAACATGTATCATCACAGAAGTGTATTTCTTTTGTAGTGTTTCCCTCCGGCGGTCCCTTGGTCACCAGCTTTTCAGAATCCATCTACCCCCATTGCACCTTTGCGCAGGCAAAGGCCATTCACGCACCCTCTATACAGACCGACCGCTTTACGACGTCCAGTCGAGGGCAGGGACTCGCAAGCCGCTTCACGAGCCCGAAGTAGCTGCTTGGAATCAGCTCAGCGGTCCATAGCCGGATAATCAAATCATTCATGGCTAGCTCGACCGCCTTATGCAGTTCGATCATCTGCTTCAGTTGATCGGCAAAAGGCACCGGACAATTCGGTGCCAGATACTGTGACCAGAAGAGCTTATCCGCAGTATTCCTTTCTTCGGCTCGGTAGAATTGTGCGGCATCAGATATGTTGCATGGCAGCTCCGCAAATACCCCTGGAGAAATCCGAACTCAAGATTAGAAACATGATTTTCTCCCCAAATATTTGCCTTACATGGAACAAGCCTTACCCGCCGCGATCTTCCTCGCCTCTTGGATCTCCTGCAGGGCACCTTGGGTTTCCCCCTGGGCATCGCATGCGGCCTGATGAGCCTTGGTATGTTCGGATTCTTTCTCCGTTAGACTCTACTCCAAGGCCTCACATCTTTTCACGACCTCTTGAAGCTCTTGCTCAGCTTCAATAACCATGGCCTCGTGCTTCTCACGAAGAGCCCGCTCTGCGGCTGCCTTTCTCTCGGCCTCGGCAACATCCTTCTTAAGAGCCTCGACTTCGGTCATCGCCCCTGGCGCAAATCATAAAACATATTTTAAATTCGTTTGCACTGAACGTGAGCAAGGTTTGTTCATACCTTGTTTATCCTCCAACTGCCTTTTCAACTGGCCCAATTCTTCTATGGCCAACTCCAGACTTTGATTTAGTCCAGAGAACTCCGCAGTATGAGAGGCAGCAGTCGCTACAGACGCCTGTTTATAAAAGAAGAGAGGTAAATGTCATCAAGTGAGTCTCTTGCGAACATAGATTTGATCCTCTGTCCGGTCCTTTCTCTCACCGAACAGTGTATCAGGGGCTACTATCTATACTGTGACACTCTTCGAAACCTCATAAAACATACCTCAAAGCCTCTTATAAGGCTAATACAGGCTTCATTCAGTCCACTCTCCGCAGACTGAATATTCTTAATCACCGCACCCATAAGGGCACGGTGTTTATCGATGATGGAGGCGCTTTTCAGCGGCGCCAATAAAGTATCCAGCACCTCTGGTTGGGCAGAGGTTGCCGGTGGAACAGGTACACCCCCTCTAGCCGAGGGAGACCGCCTACCTGATTCTGGAACTATAATGTTCTCTGGAATTGCATCCGGCTAGGGGCCGAAATCAAGATGGCTCCCGCCGACGACGCCCATGGGAGCCTTCTCTCCCATGTGTCCGGCCCCTGGAGTTTGACCTCCTGGCACCACCTTTGCAATCTCCCGCCCCTCCTTGGCCTGGGTCCTCCCGGGATGAAGCCTCAGCGTCATTCACATGTTTGGGGGAAGGGGCCTTCGGGGTGTCCCGCTCTCCATAGCATCCGAGCCTAGCAAATCCTCCGACGAGGATTGCTCGGCGCAGGACCTCGCCGGACTGCAAAAATTATGGCCCAGATTAAAATATTATGCCATGATGAGTCTGGACGCATAAACGTGTTCGAATTTTATATACTCACGAGTTCACCAGGGGCTGAGCCCTGGGATCCCACTCTGGGCTGCTATCAGCGGCGGTGGACTCCTCTGGAAGAGGAGTTTTTCCCTTCTTAGGTGACTCGGCCTCCAAGGATGTGGAGGTTGTCCTTTTCTTTCTTCCCCCCGCTGGGGATTCGTCTTCCTCCTCCTCGTCCTCTTTGAAGGAAGAACGGGCATTGGAGTCTTCGGATATCATGTCTGAGGCACCGCGATGGCGGAGGCCGCCCCTGGTCTTCTTGGCCTCTCTCTCGGCCTTCTTCTTCGGCACCTTATAGGGCGCCGGGACCAGCATGTTCGTTAGAAGCGGGTCGGCCAGTTCTTCAGGTAGCGGGGCCGGACAGTAGATCTGCCCCACCTTCTTCGTCCAGCCCTAGGAGAGTTGTGGAAAACACATTAAGCGTTTCCCTTGGGTTATGTGAATAAAACTTATAATGGCTTACTGAACTAGCGGGGCGGGACAGGTGGTACCCGCGGTCCTCGGCTGAGTTCGGCCATGATTTGCCGGACTTAAAAAGCACCTTCCAGATGTCTTTGTGTGAAGAGCCAAAGAGCTCTCGCGGGGTCTGGTGCTTGGCCAGGTCGAATTCCCATAAATTGAAAGCCCGGTGTTGACAAGGAAGGATCCGACGAACTAACATCACCTGGACTACATTGGCAAGTTTGATATTCTTGTCTTCCATATCCTTGACGCGCGTCTGGAGCACCGACAACTCGTCGGACAAAGTCCAATCCAGGCCCTACTTGGGCCAGGACGTAAGCCGCAGGGGGGCTCCGGATCGGAATTCAGGAGCAGTGGCCCATTTCGTGCCGCACGGCTCAGTGATGTAAAACCACTCCTACTTCCACCCTTTGACAGAATCATTGAAAGTACCTTCTGGCCATGTGATGTTGGGCATCTTGCTCACCATGGCGCCTCCGCACTCAGCGTGCTCACCGCCCACTACCTTGGGCTTCACATTAAAGATCTTCATCCATAAGTCGAAGTGTGGCGAGATGCGGAGAAAGGCCTCGCACACGACGATGAACAACGAGATGTTGAGGAAGGAATTGGGGGATAGATCATGAAAATCGATCGCATAGTAATACATGATGCTGCGAACGAATGGGTGGAGGGGAAACCCCAGCCCGCGGAAAAAATGAGGGAGGAATGAAGGAAATATGCCCTAGAGACAATAATAAAGTTATTATTTATTTCCTTATATCATGATAAATGTTTATTATTCATGCTAGAATTGTATTAACCGGAAACATAATACATGTGTGAATACATAGACAAACAGAGTGTCACTAGTATGCCTCTACTTGACTAGCTCGTTAATCGAAGATGGTTATGTTTCCTAACCATAGACATGTGTTGTCATTTGATTAACGGGATCACATCATTAGGAGAATGATGTGATTGACATGACCTGTTCCATTAGCTTAGCACCCGATCGTTTAGTATGTTGCTATTGCTTTCTTCATGACTTATACATGTTCTTGTGACTATGAGATTATGCAACTCACGTTTGCCGGAGGAACACTTTGTGTGCTACCAAACGTCACAACGTAACTGGGTGATTATAAAGGTGCTCTACAGGTGTCTCCAAAGGTACATGTTGGGTTGGCGTATTTCGAGATTAGGATTTGTCACTCCGATTGTCGGAGAGGTATCTCTGGGCCCTCTCGGTAATGCACATAACTTAAGCCTTGCAAGCAATGCAACTAATGAGTTAGTTGCGAGATGATGTATTACGGAACGATTAAACAGACTTGCCGATAACGAGATTAAACTAGGTATTGAGATACCGACGATCGAATCTCGGGCAAGTAACATACCGATGACAAAAGGAACAACGTATGTTGTTGTGCGGTCTGACCGATAAAGATCTTCTTAGAATATGTAGGAGCCAATATGAGAATCCAGGTTCCGTTATTGGTTATTGACCGGAGACGTGTCTCGGTCATGTCTACATTGTTCTCGAACCCGTAGGGTCTGCACACTTAACGTTACGATGACAGTTTCATTATGAGTTTATATATTTTGATGTACCGAAGGTTGTTCGGAGTCCCGGATATGATCACGGATATGACGAGGAGTCTCAAAATGGTCAAGACATAGAGATCGATATATTGGACGGCTATATTCGGACACCAGAAGTGTTTCGGGTGATTTCAGAGAAAACCGGAGTGCCGGAAGGGTTACCAGAACCCCCCGGGGAAGTATTGGGCCTTAGTGGGCCTGAGGGGAGAGAGAGGGCAGCAGCCCAGGAGATGGCGCACCCCCTCCCATGAGGAGTCCGAATTGGACTAGGGGAGGGGGCGCAACCCCTCTTTCCCTCTCCCTCTCCCTCTCCCTCTCTTTCCTTCCCCTTCTCTCTTCCTAGTTGGACTAGGAAAGGGGAGTCCTACTCCTACTAGGAGGAGGACTCCCCCCTCCTTGGCGCACCCCAAGGGCCGGCCGGCCTCCCCCCTTGCTCCTTTATATACGGGGGCAGGGGGGCACCTCTAGACACACAAGTTGATCTTCGTGATCGTTCTCTTAGCCGTGTGCGGTGCCCCCCTCCACCATAATCCTCGATAATATTGTAGCGGTGCTTAGGTGAAGCCCTGCGACGGTAGAACATCAAGATCGTCACCACGCCGTCGTGCTGACGGAACTCTTCCCCAACACTTTGCTGGATCGGAGTCCGGGGATCGTCATCGAGCTGAACGTGTGCTAGAACTCGGAGGTGCCATAGTTTCGGTGCTTGATCGATCGGGCCGTGAAGACGTACGACTACATCAACCGCGTTGTGCCAACGCTTCCGCTTCCGGTCTACGAGGGTACATAGACAACACTTTCCCCTCTCGTTGCTATGCATCACCATGATCTTGCGTGTGCGTAGGAATTTTTTTGAAATTACTACGTTCCCCAAAAGTGGCATCCGAGCCTAGGTTTTATGTGTTGATGTTATATGCACGAGTAGAACACAAGTGAGTTGTGGGCGATATAAGTCATACTGCTTACTAGCATGTCATACTTTGGTTTGGCGGTATTGTTGGATGAAGCGGCCCGGACCGACATTACGCGTACGCTTACACGAGACTGGTTCTACCGACGTGCTTTGCACACAGGTGGCTGGCGGGTGTCAGTTTCTCCAACTTTAGTTGAACTGAGTGTGGCTACGCCCGGTCCTTGCGAAGGTTAAAACAACACCAACTTGACAAACTATCATTGTGGTTTTGATGCGTAGGTAAGGTTGGTTCTTGCTTAAGCTCGTAGCAGCCACGTAAAACTTGCAACAACAAAGTAGAGGACGTCTAACTTGTTTTTGCAGGGCATGTTGTGATGTGATATGGTCAAGACGTGATGAGATATAAGTTGTTGTATGAGATGATCAGGTTTTGTTGAAGTTATCGGCAACTAGCAAAAGCCTTATGGTTATCTCTCTATTGCATAAGATGCAAGCGCCAAATAATTGCTTTACTTTATCGCTATGCGATAGCAATAGTTGCAAGAGCAATTGTTGGCGAGACGACCATGTGACGACACATTGATATAGATCAAGATGATGGAGATCATGCTGTCATGCCGGTGACGATGGAAATCATGATGATGTTTTGGAGATGGAGATCAAAGGCACAAGATGATGATGGCCATATCATGTCACATATTTTGATTGCATGTGATGTTTATCTTTTATGCATCTTATCTTGCTTTGATTGACGGTAGCATTATAAGATGATCTCTCACTAAATTTCAAGATAAAAGTGTTCTCCCTGAGTATGCACCGTTGCCAAAGTTCGTCGTGCCCAGACACCACATGATGATCGGGTGTGATAAGCTCTACGTCCATCTACAACGGGTGCAAGCCAGTTTTGCACACGCAGAATACTCAGGTTAAACTTGACGAGCCTAGCATATGCAGATATGGCCTCGGAACACTGAGACCGAAAGGTCGAGTGTGAATCATATAGTAGATATGATCAACATAGTGATGTTCACCATTGAAAACTACTCCATTTCACGTGATGATCGGTTATGGTTTAGTTGATTTGGATCACGTGATCACTTAGAAGATTAGAGGGATGTATTTCTAAGTGGGAGTTCTTAAGTAATATGATTAATTGAACTTTAATTTATCATGAACTTAGTCCTGGTAGTATTAGCATATCTATGTTGTAGATCAATAGCTCGCGATGCTGCTCCCCGTTTAATTTTTGTATGTTCCTAGAGAAAACTAAGTTGAAAAATGTTAGTAGCAATGATGCGGATTGGATCCGTGATCTGAGGATTATCCTCATTGCTGCACAGAAGAATTATGTCCTTGATGCACCGCTAGGTGACAAACCTATTACAGGAGCAGATGCAGACATTATGAACGTTTGGCTATCTCAATATGATGACTACTTGATAGTTTAGTGCACCATGCTTAACAGCTTAGAATCGGGACTTCAAAGACATTTTGAACGTCATGGATCATATGAGATGTTCTAGGAGTTGAAGTTAATATTTCAAGCAAATACCCGAGTTGAGAGATATGAAGTCTCCAACAAGTTCTATAGCTAAAAGATGGAGGAGAATAGCTCAAGCAGTGAGCATGTGCTCAGAATGTCTGGGTACTACAATCGCTTGAATCAAGTGGGAGTTAATCTTCCAGATAAAATAGTGATTGACAGAATTCTCTAGTCACCATCACCAAGCTAGTAGAACTTTGTGATGAACTATAGTATGCAAGGGATGACGAAAATGATTCCCGAGCTTTTCATGATGATGAAATCGATGAAGGTAGAAATCAAGATAGAGCATAAAGTGTTGATGATTAACAAGACCACTAGTTTCAAGAAAAGGGCAAAGGGAAAGAAAGGGGACTTCAAGAAGAACGGCAAGCAAGTTGCTGATCAAGTGAAGAAGCCCAAGTCTGGTCCTAAGCCTGAGATTAAGTGCTTCTACTGCAAAGGGACTGGTCACTGGAAGCGGAACTGCCCCAAGTATTTGGCGGATAAGAAGGATGGCAAAGTGAACAAAGGTATATTTGACATACAGATTATTGATGTGTATTTTACTAGTGTTCGTAGCAACCCCTCGGTATTTGATACTGGATCAGTTGCTAAGATTAGTAACTCGAAACGGGAGTTGCAGAATGAACAGAGACTAGTTAAGGGTGAAGTGACGATGTGTGATGGAAGTGGTTCCAAGATTGATATGATCATCATCGCACACTCCCTATACTTTCGGGATTAGTGTTAAACCTAAATAAATGTTATTTGGTGTTTGCGTTGAGCATGAATATGATTTGATCATGTTTATGGCAATAGGGTTATTCATTTAAGTAAGAGAATAAATTGTTTTTCTGTTTACATGAATAAAACCTTATATGGTTACACACCCAATGAAAATTGTTCGTTGGATCTCGGTCGTAGTGATACACATATTCATAATATTGAAACCAAAAGATGCAAACTTAATAATGATAGTGCAACTTATTTGTGGCACTGCCGTTTAGGTCATATTGGTGTAAAGCGCATGAAGAAACTCCATGCTGATGGACTTTTGGAATCACTTGATTATGAATCACTTGATGCTTGCGAACCATGCCTCATGGGCAAGATGACTAAGACTCCGTTCTCCGGAACAATGGAGCGAGCAACTGACTTATTGGAAATAATACATACTGATGTATGCGGTCCGATGAGTGTTAAGGCTCATGGCAAGTATTGTTATTTTCTGACCTTCACAGATGATTTGCGCAGATATGGGCATATCTACTTAATGAAACACAAGTCTGAAACATTTGAAAAGTTCAAAGAATTTCAGAGTGAAGTGGAGAATCATCGTAACAAGAAAATAAAAGTTTCTACGATATGATCGTAGAGGTAAAATATTTGAGTTAACAGTTTGGCCTTCAGTTAAAACAATGTGAAATAGTTTCACTACTCATGCCACCTGGAACACCACTGTGTAATGGTGTGTCCGAACGTCATAACCGTACTTTATTAGATATGGTGCGATCTATGATGTCTCTTACCGATCTACCACTATCGTTTTGGGGTTATGCATTAGAGACAGCTGCATTCACGTTAAATAGGGCACCGTCTAAATCCGTTGAGACGACACAGTATGAATTATGGTTTGGCAAGAAACCTAAGCTGTCGTTTCTTAAAGTTTGAGGTTGCAATGCTTATGTGAAAAAGTTTCAACCTGATAAGCTCAAACCCAAATCGAAGAAGTGCGTCTTCATAGGATACCCAAAAGAAAATGTTGGGTACACCTTCTATCACAGATCCAAAGGCAAGATATTCGTTGCTGAGAATGGATCATTTCTAGAGGAGTTTCTCTCAAAAGAAGTGAGTGGGAGGAAAGTAGAACTTGATGAGGTAACTGTACCTGCTCCCTTATTGGAAAGTAGTTCATCACAGAAATATGTTCCCGTGACTACTACACCAATTAGTGAGGAAGCTAATGATGATGATCATGTGACTTCAGATCAAGTTGCTACCAAACCTCGTAGGTAAACCAGAGTGAGATCCGCACCAGAGTGGTACGGTAATCCTGTTCTGGAGGTCATGTTACTTGACCATGATGAGCCTACGAACTATGAGGAAGCGATGATGAGCCCAGATTCCGCAAAATGGCTTGAGGCCATGAAATCTGAGATGAGATCCATGTATGAGAACAAAGTATGGACTTTGATTGACTTGCCCATTGATCGGCGAGCCATTGAGATTAAATGGATCTTCAAGAGGAAGACGGACGCTGATAGTAGTGTTACTATCTACAAAGCTAGAATTGTCGCAAAAAGGTTTTCGACAAGTTCAAGGTGTTGACTACGATGAGAGTTTCTTACTCGTATCTATGCTTAAGTCTGTCCGAATCATGTTAGCAATTGCCGCATTTTATGAAATCTGGCAAATGGATAAACAAAACTGCATTCCTTAATGGATTTATTAAAAAAGAGTTGTATATGATGCAACCAGAAGGTTTTGTCAATCCTAAAGGTACTAACAAAATATGCAAGCTCCAGCGATCCATCTATGGACTGGTGCAAGCATCTCGGAGTTGGAATATACGCTTTGATAAGTTGATCAAAGCATATAGTTTTATACAGACTTGCGGTGAAGCCTGTATTTACAAGAAAGTGAGTGGAAGCACTACAGCATTTCTGATAAGTATATGTGAATGACATATTGTTGATCGGAGATAATGTAGAATTATTCTGCAAAGCATAAAGGAATGTTTGAAAGGATTTTTTCAAAGAAAGACCTCCGTGAAGCTGCTTACATATTGAGCATCAAGATCTATAGAGATAGATCAAGACGCTTGATAAGTTTTTCAATGAGTACATACCTTGACAAGATTTTGAAGTAGTTCAAAATGGAACAGTCAAAGAAGGAGTTCTTGCCTGTGTTACAAGGTGTGAAGTTGAGTAAGACTCAAAACCCGACCACGGTAGAAGATAGAGAGAGAATGAAAGTCATTCCCTATGCCTCAGCCATAGGTTCTATAAAGTATGCCATGCTGTGTACCAGACCTATTGTATACCCTGCCCTGAGTTTGGCAAGGGAGTACAATAGTGATCTAGGAGTAGATCACTGGACATTGGTCAAAATTATCCTTAGTGGAATAAGGGTATGTTTCTCAATTATGGAGGTGACAAAAGGTTCGTCGTAAAGGGTTACATCGATACAAGTTTTGACACTGATCCAGATGACTCTAAGTCTCAATCTAGATACATATTGAAAGAGGGACCAATTAGCTAGAGTAGCTCCGTGCAGAGCATTGTTGACATAGAAATTTGCAAAATACGTACGGATCTGAATGTGGCAGACCCGTTGACTAAACTTCTCTCACAAGCAAAACATGATCACACCTTAGTACTCTTTGGGTGTTAATCACATAGCGATGTGAACTAGATTATTGACTCTAGTAAACCCTTTGGGTGTTGGTCACATGTCGATGTGAACTATGGGTGTTAATCACATGGTGATGTGAACTATTGGTATTAAATCGCATGGCGATGTGAACTAGATTATTGACTCTAGTGCAAGTGGGAGACTTAAGGAAATATGCCCTAGAGACAATAATAAAGTTATTATTTATTTCCTTATATCATGATAAATGTTTATTATTCATGCTAGAATTGTATTAACTGGAAACATAATACGTGTGTGAATACATAGACAAACAGAGTGTCACTAGTATGCCTCTACTTGACTAGCTCGTTAATCGAAGATGGTTATGTTTCCTAACCATAGACATGTGTTGTCATTTGATTAACGGGATCACATAATTAGGAGAATGATGTGATTGACATGACCCATTCCACTAGCTTAGCACCCGATCGTTTAGTATGTTGCTATTGCTTTCTTCATGACTTATACATGTTCTTGTGACTATGAGATTATGCAACTCCCGTTTGCCGAAGGAACACTTTGTGTGCTACCAAACGTCACAACGTAACTGGGTGATTATAAAGGTGCTCTACAGGTGTCTCCAAAGGTACATGTTGGGTTGGCGTATTTCGAGATTAGGATTTGTCACTCCGATTGTCAGAGAGGTATCTCTGGGCCCTCTCGGTAATGCACATCACTTAAGCCTTGCAAGCAATGCAACTAATGAGTTAGTTGAGAGATGATGTATTACGGAACGAGTAAAGAGACTTTCCGATAACGAGATTAAACTAGGTATTGAGATACCGACGATCGAATCTCGGGCAAGTAACATACCGATGACAAAAGGAACAACGTATGTTGTTGTGCGGTCTAACCGATAAAGATCTTCGTAGAATATGTAGGAGCCAATATGAGCATCCAGGTTCCACTATTGGTTATTGACTGGAGACGTGTCTCGGTCATGTCTACATTATTCTCGAACCCATAGGGTCCGCACGCTTAACGTTACGATGACAGTTTCATTATGAGTTTATATTTTTTGATGTACCGAAGGTTGTTCGGAGTCCCGGATATGATCACGGACATGATGAGGAGTCTCGAAATGGTCGAGACATAAAGATCGATATATTGGACGGCTATATTCGGACACCGGAAGTGTTTCGGGTGATTTCGGAGAAACTGGAGTGCCGGAAAGGTTACTGGAACCCCCCGGGAAAGTATTGGGCCTTAGTGGGCCTGAGGGGAGAGAGAGGGCAGCAGCCCAGGAGATGGCGCGCCCCCTCCCATGAGGAGTCCGAATTGGACTAGGGGAGGGGGGCGCGGCCCCTCTTTCCCTCTCCCTCTCCCTCTCTTTCCTTCCCCCCTTCTCTCTTCCTAGTTGGACTAGGAAAGGGGAGTCCTACTCCTACTAGGAGGAGGACTCCCCCCTCCTTGGCGCGCCCCAAGGGTCGGCCGGACTCCCCCCTTGCTCCTTTATATACGGGGGCAGGGGGCACCTCTAGACACACACGTTGATCTTCGTGATCGTTCTCTTAGCCGTGTGCGGTGCCCCCCTCCACCGGACCTCAAGAACAAAAGTAACTACTCACAAACGATAATCATGCTCAAGATCAGAGGTGTATTAAATAGCATATTGGATCTGAACATATAATCTTCCACCAAATAAACCATATAGTAATCAACTACAAGATGTAATCAACACTACTAGTCACCCACAAGCACCAATCTATAGTTCCGGTAACAAGGTTGAACACAAGAGATGAACTAGGGTTTGAGAGGAGATGGTGTTGTTGAATATGTTGATGGAGATTGCCCTCCCCAAGATGGGAGAGTTGTTGGTGATGATGATGATGACGTTCACATGACACCCACAATCATCGTCATCATCATCATCACCAACAACAATCCCTGGCACGCCCAGGTGGGTTGTGCCCACCTGGTGGGCCCCCTCTAGTAGTTATTTGCTCCAATATTCCTCAAATAATCCATAAAAAATCTCCATGAAGTTTCATCTTGTTTGGAGTTGTGGAGAATAGGTGGCCTGACCTAGCTTCTCCAGGTCTAGATTTCTAACTACCGGAATTCTCCCTCTTTGTGTGTACCTTGCATATTATGAGAAAAAAGGCATTATAATTACTCCAAAAAGCATTATTATGGATAAAAACATCATAAATAACAGTAAGAAAACATGATACAAAATGGACGTATCAACTCCCCCAAGCTTAGACCTCGCTTGTCCTCAAGTGAAAACCAAAATCGAAAAACATGTCCACATGCTTTGAGTGAGAGGTGTCGATAAAAACAAAATACGAACATAGAAGCATCATGTCGATTATTATAACGGCAAAAAATTGAACATAAGACTTTTATCATAGAAATTTTATCATATACTTCTCGTGAATAAGTAACAATTCATCACACAATTGAAGTATAAAGCAAAAACTCTATTAGAAACCAACAAACTATGTTCTCAGTCAACTTTGCAACTACAATTCATCATCTTTTCAGGAAGGGTCACGTATCGGAGCCTTTAGGCAAGTCCACATACTCAACCATCATATAGTCTTCTATGATTGCTAACACCCATCGTGTACACATGAGCAAAATCTTTCAACCGGACACATTGAAAGATAGGGGCTTATAGTTTCGCCTCCCAACGTACTCACCTCAAGGGTGGTGTCAATAATAATAACTCATACTATCTATATTCAACTGGACATATGTGCCTAGATCTTTCCTCACCACATGATGCTTGCCAAAGGAGAAAAATAAAAAGGAATAGAAAAAAACTTTGACTCTTTGCATACAAGTAAATACATAAAAGTAAAAGAAAGGCTCTTCGCAGAGGGAAGCAGAGGTTGCCATGAGCTTATTTGTTTGTATGATCAACCCCTTAGTGCAAAATAACGTCACATTGCATTGCCCCTTGTGATAGCGACCTTTATTATGCAGTCTGTCGCTTTTATTCTTCACCATCGCAAGTTCGTGCAATGCTCAATTTTCTCTTACACTAAATGATCTCACACATTTAGAAGCAATTTTTATTGCCTTATTGCACCGATGACAACTTACTTGAGGGATCTTGCTCAATCCCTAGGTAGGTATGGTGGACACTTGAAAATAAGATTTGTGTTTAAGGGTTTTTGGATGCACAAGTAGTGTCTCTACTTAGTGCGGAATTTTTGGAGGAAGTTGATTTGCTCGTTGAGGATGAAGACGATGTCCTTCAAGGGCTTACCATCCACCTTGAGATCACGGGAGAGGTTCGTGATCATAAGGTGATTAGTGTTGAGTCCACGCTCCACCATCCCCTTGCACCGGAAGATGTCTTGCCCCATAGCTTCAAGTCTGGCCTCCACGGTTCCCGTCCCCTTGGGACATGGCACATCACGGAGGTAAAGCACCCCCTCATGCATCTGGATAGTCTGAGGGTGCTACACCACCTCCCGCAGATATGGGTTGATGACGTTCTTCAAGAACTTGTCCTTGGAGGAGCTTGAGGTGGCCATGGTGGATGGGATCTAGCAGAAAAAACAACAAGAAAAGAGAACAGAGGATTTTTCCGCGATACGGTGATCAACAGGTTCGGGAAATATATATAGATTTTTTATCTTGGGGGACAAGCAAACGGAAGAAAAATAGAATCCGAGAGGTGTCCCAGGAGGGCACAACCTACCTGGGCATGCCAGGCAAGCCTGGTGCGCCCTGGTGTCTTGTGCCCACCAGGGTACGCTTCCTGGAGGTTTCTTTATGTCTTAATTTTCTAAATATTCTAAAACTGATAAAAAATATTTTTGCGGATTTTCTGGAGTCCGTTTACTTACCGTATCATGTACCTCCTTATTTTCACGATTCTGGAGTGTTCCGGAAGCACTCTTTTATGTGTTCTTTCGGTGTCATAGTTTGGATAATATTACTTTCAATCTTAATGGGCGTACCTGATATATAATGTTTTATTCGTTGTCCATTGACAACCTTCGGGTTAGTACCTTCAGAATTATTTATTTTGATGGCTCCACACCGATAAACCTCCTCGATAACATAGGGGCCTTCCCATTTTGAGAGAAGTTTTCCTGTAAAGAATATGAAACAAGAGTTTTACAAAAGAACATATTCTCCGACTTTGAACTCACGCTTTTGGATTCTTTTGTCATGCCATATTTTAAATTTTTCTTTGAATAATTTTGCATTTTCATAAGCTTGGGTTCTCCATTCATCTAATGAGCTAATATCAAATAACCACTTTTCTCCAGCAAGTTCGAAATCATAGTTAAGCTCTTTGATTGCCCAATATGCTTTATGTTCTAACTCAAGAGGCAAATGACAAGCTTTTCCATAAACCATTTTATAAGGAGACATACCCATATGATTTTGATATGTTGTTCTATAAGCCCAAAGTGCATCATCTAATTTCTTGGACCAATTCTTCCTGGACCTATTGATAGTCTTTCGCAAAATTAATTTTATTTATTTATTTCTAGGTTCAACTTGACCACTAGACTAAGGATGATAAGGTGATGCAATTCTATGGTTAACATCATACTTGGCAAGCATTTTACGAAAAGCACCATGAATAAAGTGTGAACCACCATTAGTCATTAAATATCTAGGGACTTCAAACATTGGGAAAATAACTTCCTTAAGCATTTTAATAGAGGTGTTGTGATCAGCACTACCGGTTGGAATAGGTTCTACCCATTTAGTAACATAATCAACATCAACCAAAATATGCGTATACCCATTAGAGGAAGGAAAATGTCCCATGTAATCAAATCCCCAAACATCAAATGGTTCCACAGCAAGTGAATAATTCATAGGCATTTCTTGACGCTTACCGATATTACCTATTCTTTGACATTCATCGCAAGATAAGATGAACTTACGGGCATCCTTGAAGAGAGTAGGCCAATAAAATCCAGATTGCAATACATTGTGAGCAGTTCTATCTCCAGCATGATGCCCTCCATAAGCTTCGGTGTGACATTTCCGTAGGATTTGTCCATGTTCATGCTCAGGTACACAACGTCTAATAATACCATCTACTCCTTTATAAAGATGTGGGTCATTCTAAAAATAATGTCTTAAATCATAAACGAATTTTTTTTGTTGGTATGTAAAGTTAGGTGGTAAATATTTAGCAACACCCTAATTAACATAGTCAGCGTACCAAGGAGTACTATGAGTAACATTTATTGCAGCTAACTGCTCATCAGGAAAACTATCATCAATAGGTAGTGGGTCATCAAGCATATTTTCAAGCCTAGAAAAGTTATTAGCTACTGGGTTTTCAGCTTCTTTTCTATCAACGATATGTAAATCAAATTTTTATAACAAAAAAAACCATCAAATAAGTCTAAGTTTAGCATCTTTATTTTCTATGGGATATTTAATACTCCCTCCGTCCTGAAAAAGTTATCTCCGCGGCACTTTAAAAAAACCCTCCGCAAAGTCCCGACACAACCCGCACTCCCCGCTCGTCTCCCCCGAGCCAGAGCTCCTCTGTTCGTCTCCCCGCGCCGGAGCTCCCTTCCTTAGCTCCCCCAGGCTAGAGCAGCCCTCCTCTGCTCCCCGCACAACTCTCACGCGTGTCGCCGGAGCTCCTTCTCTCCACGCGACCGCCGCATTGCTTCCCCCTCCTCGTTCCCCATGGTGAATCACGACGAGAAGAAGGAAGGCTTGATTTTTTTCAATTTGTTATCCGACGGCGTCCTTCCCCAAGGGCGGCGAGCTGGAGCTGCCCCTGCGCGTCGTCGACCACCTCCTCGCTGGCTAGACGCTGTCGACCACGGAGCCGGTCTTCTCCAAGCGTGCGCCGTCGACCACGGAGCTGGTCTTCTCCAAGCGCGCACCGCCGAGATGCCGAGGCCGAGGCGGAGCTCCAGGCCATCGAGGCCGCGTACGCCGCCGAGTCCGCCAAGCGCCGCCGCGTGCGCCTTCGCCGTCGTGGATATCCTCTCGCCCCCCACATGCCAAGGTGCTGCTCCCCCTCTTCTTGCCCCCCACTCCAAAATGCTTCTTTTGAGTACAAGTTCACTGAAAATTCAGCCTATCTTGAAGCTTTGGAGCTTCTTTAGCAAGTTCACTGTAAAATTGAGTACAAGCTCACTGAAAAAATTCTGGAGTGTATGTTCTGCAGGGACTGAATTTTCTGGAGTGTATGTTTACTGAATTTTCTGAATTTTCTAGAGTGTATGCATTGGCATGCTCCTAGGAGAGAGGATTCATGGCCATCCTAGCTAGCTGCTAGGTGGAAAACGTGTTAGGCTCACAGTATTCATCAAACCTGAGTTGATTATATACCTTGATGTGCAGATGATGATGCAGTCTGAACCTTTTATAAATGGAGTAATCTTGATTCAGGAAACCCAAGCTATAACAGATTCAAGTTCATTAAAATGGCTGATTCAGGTTTGTCTCTTTATATCCAGTCTGCATATATGGAGTATCTGCAATCAAATGGATTACTCCTTGTCTCTTTATATTTATAAATGGAGTATTTGTAAATCTTCTATTTGCAATCAAATGGCTAATTTATAAATGCACTATGCTAAGATGACCGAAGAATGTGGAGAGAAGGTTCAGATTGTTTGCCATGAAATTATATTTCTCTCTCACTTTTAACTTTTCCAGTGTGTGTAGTGCTGTTGATGTAGTCTCAATATGTTTCCTCGGGATTTCTTTCAATCCTAAGTTAGTCGGTCAATTAGTTGCTTTGTTCAGAAGCTTTAACAGTATGTAGATATAGTCTTGTTCAGATCTTACTGAAGAAGAGAGAGGGTTAGTAGATATAGTCTTGTTCAGTGGTTATCTAACTGAATTTTCACTATCCTAATGCTTTATAAATGCAGAGAATATGCTCATTTTTTGTAACCTGTAGATGCCATGCTCAATTTTTTGGTAAAGCTACTAGAGTTATCAGCAATTATGCAGAGCGGCAAGAGTGGCTGCTCAGATTTTTCTTGTACATGCTCAACACTGCCCTGTTTCAGTCTTGTTTTTTGCAGAACTGAGTTTACTAGCACCGTTTTTCATCTTGCCATTACCGTCCAACACTGCCCTGTTTCAGTCTTCTTTTTCTACAGTTTACTCCACTGTACAGTTTGTGCATCTACAGAACATGAATATTGTGTATGTGTGTGTCTAGATGCCTTTGATACTCCATCTAGATTCCCTTGATGCATCTGAATTTTTTCTGTATTTAGATGCCCTTGATACTCCATCTCATTTGTTGTTAGTTTCTGAAGTACACCTACCAAAATCACTGCTATCAAGAGTGCAAAATGGATATGAATTCTGAAACTACGCCATGTTCCTGTTAATCATAAGAATAAGAATAAGCATAAGAAAGATAATAAGAAGGAGAAGGAGAAGGAGAAGGAGAAGGAGAAGGAGAAGGAGAAGGAGAAGGAGAAGGAGAAGGAGAAGAATGAGAAGGAGAAGGAGAAGAAGAAGAAGAAGAAGAAGAAGAGATCCTAGCATAGAAGAAGGATCTCTTCTTCTTCTTCTTACAAATAAATCCAAATAATTCAAATAAATTAAATAAAATCAAGTAAATTAAAAAAAAATCAAATAATTCACATGACACACTCCAATCTTTTCTCATTGAACACATGACACAAGACATACACATGACATACTCCTATCATTTCTTTTTCCTTTCCCTATATACTCCTTTCCTTTTCCTTTTCCTGAGCTCTATTCCCCTTGTTCTATAATGGCCATCGTATCAGTAATTAGCTCTGCACTGCAATATACACTGGTTATTTCTTCTCCACCATTTTGTAGACGGTCCTTGTGTAGATGCGGCAGCTTGTAGGTATTTCCTCTTTGATCTTTCATCACTTCCACCATGACTACTTGCAACGGCATAAAGCTTTTGAACAGCTTATGGGAGTCGTAGTTCTCAAACTCCTCCTCTACACCCTGTACCAGTTCCTGTATATTCATAGGCTCTCTGCAGTCGGTTACGGATTGGAGGGAGCAGTGGAAACAAAGATCTAGAACACTGAGCTCATGGTTGTTTGGTGGTTGTTGCAATAGTCGAATATCCAGATTTGTCTGTGCCACGGCTTCTAGAAAACCAGCATCATTAGGGAGGACATGCAGTGTTGCATTATCTTGTTGAATGAAGATCGTTGTATCCTCGTCACTGTCAGGCCATTTGTCTTGAATGCCAGGGATTACTTTATTGATCAGGTAATCTCTGCACACATGTCTAGTAACTTTGACCGGCTTCAACTCTATTGTCCCCCTATCTCTATTCTAGCTTGTTCGTTGTGCCTCGGTCTGTACCACGAACGGCCAAATGCCAAGTTTTCCATATAATGTCATCTCCCCATCTTCATTGTAGCGAGGTGTGGTCACAACTATTAGAAACATTACCTTCCCAATGCTATGAGTATTGTGCACAGTTCGATTTGGTTCTTCTTCTCCAGGCAGTACGTAGTAGCTACTCTTCACTCGGGTCATGTCATGCCATTTCTCATCGATGTGGACCATATTTGTCATTGGCTTGAAACTGGGCCAAGGACTTGATATCCATCTTTCATCCATCATGGATAGGCAGAACTTTAGTCTCGCTATCTTGTTTTGTGGCTTGAGGGTGGGTTTCATGGTGCTTGTGATGCGTTTCAGCTCTTGCAATTGAAATCTGTCATGTAGGGTTGATCGGGGCACACCTAAACACCTTGCTAGAGAACGGATTGTTCTTCTTTTGTTCAAAGGAATTGTGGATGTTCTCGATAGATCTAGTTCTTTTCTCTTCCTACCACTTTTGTTCTTCTTGCTTGAAATATCAACTTCTTGGCCTGCTGCAAGTTGTCGTTTGGCTAGATTCCATATTCTCGTAACTATTCGCAGGTGAACATTCAGCATAGTCGCAATGAGCACCTTGTCATACATGTGAACCTGTCCATCTCTAAGCTCGATTACTCGTAGAGAAAAGTAAACACCATGCCTCTCCTTGTCTGTCAAGTCCTTCCCTCTTGGATTGCCATGTGCATCAGCTTCTTGCACTTCTGCATCTTCTTGTGCCTCTTGAGCTTCTTGCACTTCTGCATCTTCTTGTGCATCTTGAGATTCTTCCAATTCTGCATCTTCTTGTGCCTCTTGAGCTTCTTCCAATTCTGCATCTCCTTGTGCCTCTTGAGCTTCTTCCAATTCTGCATCTTCTTGTGCCTCTTGAGCTTCTTCCTCTTCAGGAAACCAATTCAATTCAATGTCTTCATCCTCTTCTTTCGGGATCAAGTTCAAATCAATAGTGTCACGTTGATGAGCTTGTTCTTCTTGTTGAGTTTCATCCTCTTCTTCCGGGATCAAGTTCAAATCAATAGTGTCACCTTAATGAGCTTGTTCTTCTTGTTGAGCTTCATCCTCCTATTCCGGGATCAAGTTCAAATCCATAGTTGTGTGCTCATGTCTGATCTCATAACAAGTGTCTACAAGAGATGAATGGTTAGCATATAATTATAACAAGAAAACCATGAAGAATCCTAGACAAAAAGCAAAGAAACCAAGAAAGGGAAAAGTAGATATTAAAAGTACTCCTTGTTCATAAGCTAACTGAATGTTCTGAAGCTGTCAATTGTTGTATATAGATTATGATGTTGATAGTAGTAGTAAGACTAGAAGAAGAAAAATTCCAAATAAACTCAAATAAATTCAAATAAAGACATGTTCCTTTTTCTTTTCAGGAGCTGCTAGCTAACAAAAGTTTAAAACATTGAAGTAAAGCAAGCAGAGTTTAAATGTTCAGTCTTGTCTTCCCTAAAAATTGAATTTGTATATTCAGTCTTTGCTAAATGCCAGCTTCCAGAGTTTAAATGTTCAGTCTTGTCTTCCACAAAGACAAAAGGCACTAGCTCCACATAGTTGCATTGACCAAATAGACTTGTTTCATAAGTGCTCTTTTATTTAAATTTTATATGGAGCCAAATTTTATTTAAGTTTGGTGACAAAATAATTCTGCAGTTCTTACTTGAGGCCTGTAGATGCCATGCTCATTTTTTTATATGGAGCCAAAGTGCTCTTTTTGTATCCTGATGGTCAATTTTTTGTAACCTGTAAATGCCATGCTCATTTTTTGGGTAAAGCTATTGATGTCATGCTCATCTCCATTTAACATTTAGCATCTCAATTTTTTTATATAGATTGGGCTAGGATTTGCACAAATTGTTGTCACTTTTTTATATAGATTGGGCTAGGACATTGCAGGTTACTGAATTTTCCTCTCTCACTCTGCTTTTGACTGAATTAGTGCATCAAGTGATGTCACACTCCACTGCTCCACCCTGCTACTGACTGAACTAGTTTTGAGCTCACTAACTGATGCCATTCGCTCACTCACTGCTCTCAGGGAGGCTGGTCTTCGTAATGGCGTCAAGTCGCCCTTGCCATATGGATCATATGTAAGCTCTTCATGCTAACCTACAGGAGTACATTTTCGTGCTTCAAGTCTGAACCTATGTATGGAAAATGCATGCTTCAAGTCTAAACCTATGCACTCCATTTTGTGGTGATTAGTTGCCACTTCTATATGCACTAAGAAAAAGTAGCCTGAACATGGCATGCATGCTTTCTTGTGGTGTTATAACCCCAGCACTGATCAACGCATCTTGTCATCACAAGCACATAGAAAATGACATGTTCTGAACATCAAGTTGACAGGTTCTGAACATCAAGTTGACTGAACACAGCTTGTCCTCACAAGCACTTTTATTTGTTTTATGAAACTTCTTGTAATATGCATATTACATCATTTAAATTCAGTGTCAAAACATGGCCAAATTCAGTTGTCAAAACACCTCAAACATGGCCAAATTCATACCAATCCAAAATTTTCATGTTTCAGAGAAGTTTACAATTTTTGTGGCCTCTTGATACAATTTTTTTATCACGAACTGTCGATTTTACATCCATTTAACTCTAGTGATGGTGGAACAGGAGAAGCAGCAGTAGCACAAGGAGCAACTCCTTACAGTACAATTTTGGAGTACTCTTGGTGTAAATCAACTTCATTAATTTTCAGGTACAGTACTCTGATGGAACAACAAAGATTTCACAAAGAACAACAAAGATTTCACAAAGTACAGTGCTTACATAAGTGTGCTGATAATGCAATTCACACTATAGCTGAAACTGCAATTGACACAAGTTTAGATCAATCAGTCCATTTTCAGGAAGTACCTGCAGCCAACAGCTGTGGCAGAGGCAGTCATCGATAGCAGCAGCAGATGCAGTCGCCAACAGCAGTAGCAGGTCTGCGCGAACTCAATCAGGTGGGTTGCAGCGGCAATAGTAGGTGGCGGGCGACGGCAGCGGCAGGCAGCAGCGGTAGGTGGTGGACGGACGACAGTGGCAGCAATGGGTCCCGCCACGGGGGAAGACCCGCGTGGCTCTGCCTGCCGAAGTCAGCGAGAGGGGAACGGCAGCTGGGGTTGCCGTAGGCGCGAGGAACCGGCGCCGGCGAGGAGCGCGACGATGAGGAGGCGCTCGTCGAGGTGGTCGCCTTGGAGGAGCAGCCGCAGTCGGGGTCGGGCTCCTCGATGACGCAGGCGGCGCCGATGCTGGAGGCGATGCCGCTGCCCCGCTCACCGATCGTGCTTGAGCCCCTCGATCTCCTCCCTCCTCTAGGACGTAGTCGTGCTGCTCCTCGGTGATCCTGGATGCGGACGCGGCCGTCCTCCTCGGTGATCTCGTGACTGACGACGGCGGTGAAGTCCGCGGGCAGGTCAGCAGAGCGGAGGGAGAGTGCGGCCATGGCCTCGCTGGCCGAGGCCGGACGTTGGACGGATCGGGCGACGGAGGAAGGAGGAAGAAGCTGAGGGGGGCTGATTTGCGACAGTTTAAAATGTATAAGGTTTTTTTTTGCAAAATTAAAGTTGAACTAAGGGGCGGACAACTTTTCTCGGACGGAGGGAGTAGCAGCATGGTCTGTGTGAACAGTTACTTTGGAATCAACAATATAAGGTCTAAATTTGTCATAAGCAAACATCACTGTTAATAATTCTTTTTTAGTAGTAGCATAATTTCTTTGAGCACTGTCTAGAGTTTTACTAGCATAATGAATAATATTCCGTTTCTTATTAACTCTTTGTCCTAGAACAGCACCAACAACATAATCACTAGTATCACACATAATTTCAAAAGGCAAGTTCCAATCAGGTGGCTAAACAATAGGTGCAGAAATTAAGGCTTTCTTGAGTGTTTCAAAGGTTTCTAAAAAATCATCATAAAACACAAAAGGAATATCGTTTTGCAAAAAATTCGTAAGAGGCCTAAAAATTTTAGAGAAGTCTTTGATAAATCTCCTATAGAAACCAGCATGACCTAAGAAACTACGAATACCTTTTATATCTTTTGGACATGGCATTTTCTCAATTGCATCAACTTTAGCTTTGTCCACTTCAATACCTCTTTCAGAAATTTTATGACCCAAGACAATGCCTTCATTAATCATAAAGTGGCACTTCTCCCAATTCAAGACAAGATTTGTTTGTTCACATATTTGCAAAACTTGATCAAGATTGCTTAAACAATCATCAAAAGACTTCCCATAAACAGAGAAGTCATCCATGAAAACCTCAACAATCTTTTCACAAAAGTCAAAGAATATAGCAGTCATACATTTTTGAAAAGTAGCGCGTGCATTACATAAACCGAAAGGCACACGTCTATAAGCATAAGTTACAAAGGGACAAGTAAAAGTGGTCTTTTCTTGATCAGGTTGAGAAACAGGTATTTGTGATAAACCGGAATATCCATTAAGGAAGCAAAAGTGTATGCACTTAGATAATCTTTCAATCATTTGATCAATAAAGGCAGAGGGTAATGATCTTTTCTAGTTGCTTTGTTTAATTTTCTAAAATCAATTACCATTCTATAGCATGTAACAATTCTTTGTGGAATAAGTTCATTCTTATCATTAGGAACAACAGTTATATCTCCCTTTTTGGGGACACAATGAACATGACTTACCCATCTGATATCAGCTATGGGATAGATTATACCTGCTTCCAAAAGTTTTAAGATTTCTGTTCTTACCACTTCCTTCATTTTTGGATTTAACCGATGTTGGTGATCAACAACGGGTTTAGCATCAGGTTCCATATTAATTTTGTGCTAACATAGAGTGGGACTAATGCCCTTTAAATCATTAGGAGTATATCCAATAGCAACTTAGTGCTTCCTTAGAACCTTCAATAATCTTTCTTCTTCATGTTCTGAAAGGTTAGCATTAATAATAACAAGATATATCTTCTTTTCATCAAGATAAGCATATCTCAAAGTGGCTGGCAATTGTTTTAATTCAAACACAAGATCACCTTTAGGTGGAGGAGGACCTCCTAGAGTTTCAATAGGCAAATTGTGTTTAAGTAGAGGACGTTGTTCAAAGAAAATCTTATCTATTTCATTTCTTTCATGCATATGAAAATCATTTTCATGGTCTAGCAAATATTGTTCTAAAAGGATCAATAGGTGGTACAACAATAGAAGCAAGACCAATTAATTCATCCTTACTAGGCAATTATTTTTCATGAAGCTTTCTACTGAACTTGGAAAAATTAAACTCATGAAACTCATCACCAAAACTAACACCGACAGTTTGTTTCTCACAATCCATCTTAGCATTAACAGTGTTCAAGAAAGGTCTACCAAAGATAATGGGACAAAAGTCATCCTGTGGGAAACCAAGAACAAGAAAAACAGTAAGTTATTTTATTTTCCCACACAAGACTTCAACATTTCTAACAATCCCAATTGGTGATATAGTGTCTCTATTAGCAAGTTTAATAGTAACATATATGTCTTCTATCTCTGCGGGTGCTATGTCATTCATAATTTCTTGATATAAGTAATAAGAAATAGCACTCACACTAGCACCTATGTCACATAAACCATGATAACAGCGATCTCCTATTTTAACTGAGACAACGGGCATGCCAACAATAGGTCTATGTTTATCCTTTTTATCAGGTTTGGCAATTCTAGCAGCTTCTTCACACAAGTAAATAACATGCCCATCCATATCTTCTTCCAAGAGATCTTTAACCATCCCAATACTAGGTTCTACTTTGATTTGTTCATCAGGTTTAGGTGTTCTAATATAGCTTTTGTTGACCAACGTTGAAACTTTAGCATGTTCCTTTATCCTAACAGGGAAAGGTGGTTTCTTAATATAAGCAGAAGGAACAACTGGATCAACATTGTCACTACTGCAGGATGCTGCTAACGCAACACTACGATCAGAGACCCTTTGACGAAACTGTGTGCGATGCATTAATCACAAACGGAGATGTAAAAAACCGTCAAAAAAGGTGCAAAACGTTTGCGATGGAGGATGCATCAAACATAATTCAGATTTTAGTTGCGTGTGCAATGCTGGGCACACGGTTAACCCATTTGAACTGTTTGCAATGAGGTAGAACAACAGAAACGGGCATCCATATCAATGTGTGTGCGATATACGGCATACAGTTTGCTCCGATGAACCGTTTGCTATTAGGGAGTGCAACATAAACGGTTAGCCAGATCAAGGTGTGTGTGATATAGGGCATACGGTTCACTCGGACGAACTGTTTTCGATTAGCGAACACAATAGAAATGGTTCAACTTAACAAGATGTGTGTGATACATGGCAAACAACCGACTCGGATGAACTGTTTGCGATGAGAATTTATAACACAGACGGTTAATACAGTTAGTTCGTGTGCGATTCTGTGTGTACAAAAAACTTTGAAAAATGCAAACTAGTTGCTTGCGGTGGCTAGGAGTATCGCACACGGTGCGTCTGCGAGTACTCATGTGCGATGATTAGTAACTTACTGATACGTCTCCGTCGTATCTATAATTTTTGATTATTCCATGCCAATATTCTACAACTTTCATATACTTTTGGCAACTTTTTATACTATTTTTGGGGACTAACATATTGATCCAGTGCCCAGTGCCAGTTGTTGTTTGTTGCATGTTTTTTGTTTCGCAGAAAATCCATATCAAACGGAATCCAAACGGGATAAAACGGGCGAAGATTATTTCTGGAATATATGTGAAATATGTGAAGAAAATCAACGCGAGACGGTGCCCGAGGGAGCCACGAGGCAGGGGGGCATGCCCCACCCCCTGGGAGCGCCCCTAACCCTCGTGGGCCCCCCGTAAGGCGGTTAATGCTCTTCTTCGGCCGCAAGAAAGCTAATTTTCGGAAAAAATCAGAGCGAAGGTTTCAATCCAATCGGAGTTACGGATCTCCGGATATATAAGAAACGGTGAAAGGGCAGAATCTGAGAACGCAGAAACAGAGAGAGACAGAGAGACAGATCCAATCTCGGAGGGGCACTCGCCCCTCCCTTGCCATGGAGACCATGGACCAGAGGGGACCATGCTACGATTGATTTAATTTGCTTGTGGTTATGTTGCTGTACTTTGGTGCCCATCAAATGAGCGCGTGCGTGGATCACACCATAGGGTTAGTTGTATGTTGATAGGACTATGTATTGGAGGGCAAGAGTGACAGAAGCTTCAACCCAGCATAGAAATTGATGCATACGGGATTGAAGGGGGGCCAATATATCTTAATGCTATGGTTGGGTTTTACCTTAATGAATGTTAGTAGTTGCGGACGCTTGCTAATAGTTTCAATCATAAGTGCATAGAATTCCAAGTCAAGGATGACATGCTAGCAGTGGCCTCTCCCACATAAAACTTGCTATCGGTCTAGTAAAGTAGTCAATTGCTTAGGGACAATTTCGCAACTCCTACCACCACTTATCCACACTCACTATACTAACTTTATTGCTTCTTTACCTAAAACAACCCCTAGTTTTTATTTACGTGCTCTTTATATTCTTACAAACCTATCTCGTAACACCTACAAAGTACTTCTAGTTTCATACTTGTTCTAGGTAAAGCAAACGTTAAGCGTGCATAGAGTTTTATCGGTGGTCGATAGAACTTGAGGGAATATTTATTCTACCTTTAGCTCCTCGTTGGGTTCGACACTCTTACTTATCGAAAGAGGCTACGATTGATCCCATGTACTTGTGAGTTATCAGTTACACATGCATTTCCTTATGTTAACACTTGTGTGATAAATAACATGTGGCAACTACGTGGTCAACCTTCTAATACAATCACATATCTTGGATTAATATGTATGATGAAGAAGGCAATCGAGTTGCTAGTTTGCTTGGGTGTGAACTTGGCTCTATGCCATTCACATATCTTAGATTACCCATGGGAACCTCTAGGCCAACGATCCATGATCTAATGCCTATGGTGGATCGCGTTGAGAGACGATTATCTGCATCCTCATGCTTGTTTAATCAAGGGAGCTGTCTCCAGCTTTTGCAATCTGTCTTAAGTTCCATGCCAATATACTTTTTTGTGTACACTCTCTCTTCCTCAGGGCATTTTGAAGCAACTCAAGAGAATCATGTGCCAGTGTCTGTGGAGGGGGAACATGGATACCCCACGTCAATTATTGGCGGCTTGGGACTTGGTCTACCACCCCAAGAATCTAGGAGGCCTCGGTGTTCTCAACTTAAGTATACAAAATGAAGCCTTGTTGATCAAGCATCTTTACAAGTTTTTTTAACAAACTGGATGTGCCCTGGGTCACGCTCATTTGGGACACGTATTATGCCTCATTGCTGCCTCAAGTCACCCAGATCTGTGGTTCATTCTGGTGGAGAGACGTTTTGCATCTATACGATAGTTTTTGCAAGTTGGTTGTGCCTCTTGTGCATGCTGGTGATACGGTGGTTTTCTGGCTGGACCGCTGGCAGCTTGGAAATGATGTTGTTCTCATGCATCGTTGGTTCCCAAGGCTTCATTCCAATGTGATTGATGATACAATCACCATTAAGGACTTTATAGAGCGGCCTGACCTAACGGATAATTTTCATCTGCCTTTGTCGGCTGAAGCCTTCCAGGAGTTCACCCAACTTCAAGCTTTGCTGCATTGATCAATCTTCAGGAGGATGGGAAGAACATTTGGAAATGGCCATCCAAGTATGGAGAATATCAGTCTAGGATCTACTACGTGTCTTGCTTCTCACATATTGTGGTGGAACCCATATTTAAATGGATCTAGAAATGTACATGCACTCTCAAATTCAAGGTCTTTGGCTGGCTTCTTTTGATGGATCGGTTGAACACCAGAGACATGATGCAGCGGCGTCATTGGAATATCTAGGATGACACGTGTGTAATGTGTAATTCTACCCGTCATGAAGACCGAGCCCACCTTTTCTTTGTGAAAGTGCGTTATATCGACTAGAGGGGGGGTGAATAGGCGATTTTTATGAATTCTTCACTAAGGAATTTGCAGGTGAGGAAATTCCTGAGTGAAGAACTACTTGCAGCGGAATAAGTACTCAGAAGTAACCATAGCAGAACATGAGCATGGTCTTCATGATGAAATGAAAAACAAGCATAGAGTACTGAAAGCGTAAACATGGGATAACACAGGATGAAGACAAACAGACTGAAGAAATTGAAATGAGGAAGTTGAGAAAGTCTTCAGTCAAAGTCTTCAAACAGATATGAACAAGCTCACAACACAGAAATGAGGAAATGAAAGGGTTGAAGAAATGGAACCAGGTAGCTTGGTGAAGACAATGATTTTGTAGACCAGTTCCAACTGCTGTGACAGTTGTACGTCTGGTTAGGGCGGCTAGGTATTTAAACCTGAGGACACATAGTCCCGGACACCCAGTTATGAACACGCAGTCCAGAACTCTCAGTCCTCACCGTATTCCCCTTGAGCTAAGGTCACATAGACCTCGCCCAATTACTCATGGTAAGTCTTCAGGTGACTTCCAAACCTTCACAGACTAGGTCACTCGGTGATCCACAATTTCCTCTTGGATGCTCTAGACCATGACGCCTAACCGTCTGGAAGATGTACAGCCTTCAAAGGTATCAAGCGTCGGATCCACCCAGGATCAATCTCTTCAGTGATGCTCAATCACTTGGGGGTTTGTAGGTGTTTGGGTTTGGGTTTTCCTCACTTGACGATTTTCTCTCAAAGTCCTCGGAGGATGGGATGCTCTCAAATGACAAGTGTCAGTTTCTCTCAGAGCTGCCAACCAGCTAGTGGTTGTAGGGGGGCTATTTATAGCCTAGGGAGCAGCCCGACATGATAAGACATAAATGCCCTTCAACTATATGACCATTAGGTGGGTAGATATCTTGGGACAGCTGGCGCATAGCACAGCAACGGTCGGAATTTGAGTATCAAATTCCTCAGGGCTATCATATTCCTCACTGTGTAGGAAATCCGCACTGGCGAATTCCTAACTCCTCAGTCAGAACAAATTTCTCAGAGACCAGAAGAACTTCGTCTCTGTCACTGATGAAATTGACTAAGCTGTATGAGATTTCCAATGGCTTCACTCGAAGGGATTGATAGGTGTAGGATTTGATTGAGCACCACTTGGAAATTTTTCCTTAGTATTTCCTCGACCCTCTTTAAGAGTACGGTGTTTCCTATGACGCAATAAAGAGAAAATGAAACTACGAAAATAAAAGTCTTCACGCTTCATGTTCCTCAAATGAATACCAAGTCTTCAGGATTACACCAATTTCTTTACTTTCAAAGTCTTCAGAAAGTCTTCAGAAATCCAAAGTCTTCAGTCGAAGAACTTCATTTTTAGGGGTCGACTTTCTCTGTAAATATCAAAATCCTCATAGACTTATAGACCTGTATACACTCACAAACACATTAGTCCCTTGACCTATAAGTCTTCAATACACCAAAATCACTAAGGGGCACTAGATGCACTTACAATCTCCCCCTTTTTGGTGATTAATGACAATATAGGTTAAGTTTTCAACGGGGATAAACATATGAAGTGTAAATACTGAAATTGAGGAATTTCATTGCAAGATATAGAAGAACTCCCCCTAAAGATGTGCATAGTGAGGAATTTGCTTTTGAAGCAATGCACACTTGAAGAGTAGAATCATGGAGATCTCCCCCTACATCTTGTAATTCATACACGCATTTAACATATAATATGAAGAGTTTGAAATGCATGATGAAAGATGGTGACTGATGTGATTCAGCATGCTTGCATTAACATTAATGAGGAACAAGCATGCAGAAAAAAAACTCAGCAAAAGTATCAGACCACAATAGAGTTTAAGTTTACAACTCGATCGAATAAAGTCTCAGAAGAACGAGAGTTGTAACTTAGAAAAAAAACGCCCATATTAGTAGACCCGCTTGAAGACTAACTCAAATTTCTCCCCCTTTGTCATCGAATGACCAAAAGGATCAAAAATGAGGACTAACGCCCCTGAAGAATATCAAGTTGATGAAGGAGCGCCAGCGTTGTTGGGGTCGTTTGTCGTTGTAGGGCCTGCCACAGTTTCGTCCAAGTCTTCATACTCGTCGGTGTCGCGGGATGAAGAATAGGAGCTGGCCACCAAGGTAGGCACTTTGAGCTTCTTGAATTTCTTCGGAGGAGGTGCGGACCAGTCTAAGTTCTCCTTGAGACCCATTTGCTTCAGATCTTCTTTGCCATACAGATGTGATAAGACAGCCCAGGTGACGGTGTCCTGGACTGGGGGGTACTCAACACGTCATCTCCCGATCTGATAGATTGGGCCGAGGACCCCCATGGCCGTATACTCATGGGCCAGTTCGGACAGTTGCCGCATACAAGGAAGATTCCACAGGACTTGGCGATCAAGACAAGGACTTCTCCCCACCGGCGTATTCGGCTAGGACTCTTGTTAATCTAGGCCTCTGGTGCATTATATAAACCAGGGCCAGGCTAGTCGATAAATAATATACAACATACAATCATACCATAGGCTAGCTTCTAGGGTTTAGCCTCTCTGATCTCATGGTAGATTTACTCTTGTACTACCCATATCATCAATATTAATCAAGCAGGGCGTAGGGTTTTACCTCCATCAAGAGGGCCCGAACCTGGGTAAAACATCGTGTTCCTTGCCTCCTGTTACCATCCGGCCTAGACGCACAGTTCGGGACCCCCTACCCGAGATCCGCCAGTTTTGACACCGACATTGGTGCTTTCATTGAAAGTTCCGCTGTGTGATCGACAAAAGGATCGATGGCTCGCCTGCAGATCAACTGCGACTTCGGCGTCTTCGTCACCAGTTCGACTGGTCACCTTGGTTCGACCAAGAATTGCACCCCGTGTTCGGATCACCATGTTTGGATGAGGGCCTTCATCAAACATCAACTCCGATCTCTATCAAGATCACGGAGTAATCATCTATGGAGCTCGGGGGCTCAACGTCAACATTGCCCTCAAGCGACCGTGCTGTTTTTTTGGACAGCGAACTCGTATCTGCCGCCACCACCTCCTCGAGTATCGCTTTGACGATCGCTTTGGTGGAATTGTGTGGAATTGAGTCTATAACAACCCTGGAAAATTTCATCGAGTTCAGATGGAGGAATCTCTGGCAATCCACGATATACCGGAGCCCTCTCAAATTTGGATGAGAATTTGGATGAGTTTAGGGCGTGGTGTCCAGCTTCTAGCTCGGACGTCCTTTGGAAGATCCAACCGTTGATCAGTTGCGGAATTCCTATATCTACCACCTCTCAAAATTTCAGCTCGATCCGACCGTCCAAACTCCGGAAACCTTCCGATTAGTGCATCACTTTTCGGATCTGTTTTCTGCGCGAAAACGAATCCGACCCGAGTTCATCTTTTTTATGAACGGGATTTCAGACATCCCTTTTGAAGGAAGTTTTGTATGGGGTATTGTGTTCTGTTCCCGAACACATCCCACTAACTTTAAGATCTTTTGAACATGATCTTCAACATCATGCTGGTGTCAAACCAGTCCGGTAATATTACTCCATGGCTGCTGACCTGCGCTAGACACGTCATCACTTTAGCCAAGCTCAACTTCTTCGGATCACCATCTCGGCAAGCCGAACAAGAGTCCGGCATCGCGAAGGATAAATCATCATCAACATCACCGCCCCATGGATTATACGGAGCGGGCATACCGGCATTGCCGCACGGTCGCTTCATCAAGCCGGCATCGACCACGTCACGACCTGCATTGACAGGGCCGCACTATTGCTCTTCAAGCTGGTGTCCATCACGCCGACCTACTTCGACTCATCGGCCGACGTCGAGGCTTCGACATCTCGGCTGGACCGGGGGCTTCGCCATCTCTTCATCAACCTACTCCGGACGCTTCGGCGTCACTAGCCGACCAGCTCCGTCACGTTAGCTGGGCCGAGGGCTTTGCCTCGGCGAGTCAACCTTTACCAGCATTGCCATGCTGTCGTTTTATTGCCCATCAGGCAATGGGTGTGCGGAGCGAGTCCCAATTTTGGGAATCATCTTCCTTCGGATTGCTACAAAAAATAAACCAGGTGCTATTAATCCCAGTATTTTTTGCTTGGTTGGGTTCATTTTTCCCAATGAATTATTACTCTGGTTTGTCCATGATATGTACACAGGTCTATCAAATGGTGACCGCTTTAACGACGATCGCATGGTGGTTCGATCAGTTTCCGTACATAGTTCGACGAACGCCGCATCAGGAGCTCGGACCGACCTGTGAATTCAGGCTTTGCCACGCCTTTACTACATCACGCTGACGCCCTGCATCGACATTGACTTCGGCGCCAGGCCATATTTCTTCTATTCCTCACTTTGCATAAATTATTTATTATGCAACATTTTTTTAATTATCATTATTACTATTATCTCCGGTTTGCACTATTTTTTGTGCACAGGAAAATGATCCGGGGACTTCGGCGTCACTCTGCCGGTCTGCATTGACCGTGCTATGTCACCACTTCGGCGTGTCGAGCTCTCCGCTCCGCCACCTCGGGACCGGCTTGGGGGATGGAACCTTGCCCCGCATCAAGCTCGGACCGCGTCATCAATACCGAACACATTAACCAGCTAAGTCGCTTTCATTCTCAAAGCTTTAATTTCTAACTTGTGTTCGGTTCGACCAAAAATTATACTTTTTTTGGAAAAAAGTTGCTTGTAAAAAATTTCCTTGTCCAAACTTTGTTTGTGACGCATAAATTCAAATACCCCGTTTACTTGGGGGCTTCCTTTATGAAGCTTTTCCTCTTGCATATGATTATACTTGTACAGCTTCGTTCCTTGTTCATGTATTACGCCACAATATGCACCATATTGACTTAAGCGATTTGCAAGCTGGATTGCCTTGCTCCTGTGTTTACCCCTACGTTCCCGATTGTTCGGCTAGGGAGTAAAGGGAGCACCTCTGCGATTGTCACGATCAGGTCAACCAAGCCGGACCTCAAACTGGGTGAAGCCGAAAGCTAGCGCTCTTATTGTTTTCAATGATGGTTGGCACACAACGGAACTCATGAGTATAAAAAATCTATTGCATAAGTCTCATAATAACAATGAGCACCGAAGAAAGGTGTCGGTGGGGGTACTATTTTCTTCGAAGATGCTTCTTACACTTCACGGTAATATAGCATAAGTTCCCTGAGCGCGCTTTGTCTGTTACAGCCTTCTGGCCTGATTGTCTGGTTATTGGAAACACCGTCGATATTCTCGACCGATGGAGTACATAACACTTTTCGGTCCTTGACCGAAGAGGGACAAGCTGACGGTCGGTTAAGACGCGTTTAAAGTTCGGTTGAACATAGATATGATATAAGTACTTCGGTACATGCAATCATTCTTCTATCCAAGTCACTTGGGGGCTCTTAAGTTTATTTGAGCCGTTTTATAATAAGTGTTCTTCTTCTTAGTCATTGCAAAGTTTTATTATTATCACTCCTTTTTTCGACACAAGTGTGCGGTCACTAGCCGGGGAGCCTAATTTCTCTCTCAAAGCCGCTAGAGTTTAGTTTGCTAAACTGGCCTGATGAGAAGTACTCCGCCCTCGGGATAGGAGGTTGAAGCCGTAGGCTAACCCGCTCGAAGTCTTGAGATAGGATGTATCATGTTAAAGCACGACAGAAGCACTTCTTTTTTCTAAGACCAACTTTCGGATTGGCACCGAACACTTGATATTGTTTGGACGTCATGTTTTTACTGGCGTTTCTTGGTTTTCCAAGCTTTTTGGCACTTTTAAACTATTTGTGCTTTTCCAGCATTAGTCTCGCAGTGCAACACCGGACACCTTTAGGGATTCGGCAAAAACATTCTCAGATATTGCTATATATGCATCGGTTTCGAATTGTGTCTTCGGTCAATAGTTGGGTTGCCCGGCTCCTGCACTTGCTTCCTATGTTCCTTTTTTTTCGGCTAGGCGTGCAAAGGGAGAACCACTGCGATTGTGCTTCCAGCTCACATGGTTAAGCACCTCAGTGGAGAAAGCCGAAAACTGACTTTCACAATAAGCGTAAACTGGTCAGCGATCCGATGACTATGTTAAATGATGGGCCATTCATAACATTGGCCGAAGTGTTTACGGCTTGACCCCGGCTGTCGCCGGACACTACCGGGGGCTATTAACTAGCCTCCCAAACTAAATCCTTAATATTTTTCTCTTACATTAGAGCTGAGGTTTAATGATCATGCTTAGCATGACAACTCAAAGAAAGGAACCGATAGCGGGACTATTTTCTTTGGAAGACATTTCTTCTGTTAAACAGTAATATAACTCTCTGCGTACCTTTGTTTATAAAACCGTATGGCCAGATTGCCTTGTTTATTGTAAATCTTTGCCCTCATAAAGGCTTTATAAAGTAGGACAAACACTCCTCGGCTACTGGCCGAGGAGGTGGAAGCCGATGGTCGGTCAAGAAAGTTTTGTACAATGCGGATCCGAGCATTAATGACGTAAAGTACTTGGATACATAGAGTCATTACACATAATTTGTGATTTTACTATGGATGTTGATCCTTAATTCGGCCACCGGTGCCCGCATTAAGGCTCGGGGGCTACTGGGCTTCGGACTTATTATTTACAAATATTAAAGGGGCACATCAATCCCCTGATCTGGTGTTGCCACCCGACCAGTGTCTCGGGGCTACTGCATTGCTTGTCCAATGCAGAAAATTTTATGTGCAATATAGTTTCCGAGGAGATTTTGATCCTCAGGTTGGTCGGTCGCACCCAACCTGAGTCTCGAGGACTGAGCACACCGCTTTTAGTGTCCCGAAGTATTCTGCCGAGCTTGAACTTGATCATCAGGTCGATTTTGCAAATCAACCTGAGTCTCAGCGGCTACTAGGATCAGCGGTCTTATGTCATCCTTCAGGTGCATCTCGGGTTTTAGACCGATACACACCTTGAGGGCTACTGGCTATATATCTCGGCAGAGAATAAATTGCACCAATAAAAAATATTCACAAAAATCGGCCCACATTCGGGGTGGTGCACCACCTCGGAAGCAGTCCGGCATAAAGCTCGGGCGCTAGTGGCAGGCTCCATAGAGGGCATTTCCGGCGTTAAGCTCGGCTAAACTCCTTCAAACTTTTTTGAACCAAGGTGATATGACACCTCGGATATAGTCCGGCGTTGGAGCTCGGATACATAGTCCGGCGTTGGAGCTCGGATACATAGTCCGGTGTTGGAGCTCGGATACATTCCGGCGTTAGAGCTGGGAAGCGGTCCGGCATTGGTGCTCGGCTGTAAAAGATACCTCGAATACAGTCCGGCGTTAGAGCTCGGATGCAAGAGGACACTGCCTCCTGGGAACAACTTCAAACCCGAGGTGTGGCATAAAAATAATAAGGCATTGATAAAGGCCGGAAACTTAAAGGGGCTCCTCGGATACCCGGCGTATAAACTCACCGAATGCATTTCGGCGATCCTCAAGATCGAAGATGAGAAGATTTGTTGAACCAGTTTTCAAGACCGACGACCGAAGATGAAGAACAGTTCGGAAGAATCGAGGAGCGTCCCTAACTTGAAGACCGGTTCAGGGGGCTACTGACGGTGTCCTGGACTAGGGGGTACTCAACACGTCATCTCCCGATCTGATAGATTGGGCCGAGGACCCCCGTGGCCGTATACTCATGGGCCAGTTCGGACAGTTGCCGCATACAAGGAAGATTCCACAGGACTTGGCGATCAAGACAAGGACTTCTCCCCACCGGCGTATTCGGCTAGGACTCTTGTTAACCTAGGCCTCTGGTGCATTATATAAACCAGGGCCAGGCTAGTCGATAAATAATATACAACATACAATAATACCATAGGCTAGCTTCTAGGGTTTAGCCTCTCTGATCTCGTGGTAGATTTACTCTTGTACTACCCATATCATCAATATTAATCAAGCAGGGCGTAGGGTTTTACCTCCATCAAGAGGGCCCGAACCTGGGTAAAACATCATGTTCCTTGCCTCCTGTTACCATCCGGCCTAGACGCATAGTTCGGGACCCCCTACCCGAGATCCGCCGGTTTTGACACCGACACTAGGTGCGACCGAAAAATTCATGGAGGTAGTAATGGCTTTTCTTCACTGCATTATGTGTAGCAGTCATGTTGTGGAGAATTGAACCAAACTGACGCTTAACCCATTTATGGTTGCGATCCACCTTCTGGTGAAGACTAAGAAGCAGCTCACGGTCAGTCATCACTCTTGGAGTTGTGGCTTGAGGAGTAGACTTGGGTGCATTTGCAGCAGAGTCATGAGTGGCAAAGTCATCATTGGTGGAATAAGATGCAGCTTTACGAAACTGACCATCCAATGGATGAATGTCTTCGTCAATGACAACAGGTGCCTTGCCCTTTTCATCAGTTGAAGTAAAAGCCTGCTTGAGGACTTCAATCGGGGGCAGGTAGCTGAGGTGATTCTGAAAATCAGCCTTGTAGTTGAGTGAAGACCTTGTTCTGAGGAATCTCATAATCCGAGGAGCATAAGGCTTCAACTCAAACGGAGAGAGTGCAACATTTTCCAGAGTCCTCATGAAGAAATCATAATAATTGACAGGAATGCTATGAATGATGTTGAATAGCAGATTCTTCATGATGCCAACAACTTCCTCATCAGATGAGTCATGGCCTTTGATAGGACTCATTGTCCTCGTCAGAATGTGATATACTGTTCTGGGCACATAAAGTAAGTCCTTTACGAGGAATTTGGTCCTTGGGGCTTGACCGGGCTGCAGAGGCTTCATTAACACTTGCATGTAATGAGCAATGAGTTCAGGTTATTGGTATGGGCAGTGAGCTCCTTCACTGGGTGGACTGATGGGCAGGGCGTGAAGCAATTCAGAGGCTGGTGCCTTATAATGAGTATTATCGGTCATCCAGTCCAAGACCCAGGTGTTGATATCTTCAGGATCACCGGTGATGTGTAGTGTCGCATAGAACTGAAGAATGAGCTCTTCATTCCAATCAACAATGTCAGAGCAAAAGTTGAGGAGGCCTGCGTCATGAAGCACACCGAGCACAGGAGAGAAGCAAGGCAATGATTCCATGTCCACGTGAGGAATATGCTCATGGTAGAAGATTTTGTCCTTGTTGAAAAGTAGTGAAGAATAGAAATTTTCCTGGCTGGCAGTCCAGAAGAGCTTCTTCCTAAGACGAGCAGAGTCATAGGGATTGTAGTCAGTGAAGAATACATGCTCTCCAAAGAAGTCATCAGCCTTGATTTTTTGCTTCTTCGAGAATGGATCCTTTGTCTTGGGGTGAGGAGTGTCAGTCAATTGCATCACAACCTCAGGGATCTCAATCTCAGGTTCCGCATGCTGAGGAATTTCAGGTTCTTCTTCAGTGGCAGCCTGGGACTTCAATTTTTCATTTACATTTTCATCAGCACTAGTGGCTGGAATTTCTTCATGGATAGACGGAGTTTCACGAGGTTCGTCAAATCCCATTTGTACTTCAGTAGCTATAGGGGATTGCGGAATTTGTTGAAGAGGTGTGAACAAAGGAGAGTTGGGGTGTTGAATTTCCCAAAAGTCATCATTCATCACTGGAGTAGTGCTTCCAATGTCCACATCTTCATATTCTTCTTCAACTCCGGCATCTTCAGCAGTAAACTGAGGCATGGGAGAGGAGACAATTGGTGTTGAAGGGATTGCATCCACTTCAATTTCTTCATCTAGCTGTTCTGATGAAGCAGTTGAGGGAATGTCATCTTCTGATTCACTTGGAATCACATATTCTTCATCAAAAGGAATAAGGTACTTTGATGGCATGGTTGAGATAGGAACAACATCAATTGGGTTGACAAATGAGCTAGTCAATGACTTCATCTTCTTCGGGGCTGAAGAATCTGATGAAGTTGATCCTTCCTTTTCTTCACAGCTGCACGCTCTGCAGCCTTGGTCTTCTTCACATCTGATGCAGATGGAAGGACCGGAGTTGGTGTAGGCGCAGGAGGAGTAGAAGAATTTGGTTGAATTTCTTCAGGCGCAACTGATGCAGTTGCCCTGACGTCTTCACTTTCTTCAGGCACAACACAAGTAGTTCCCGTGGCAATTTCTTCAGCAGCTGGAATGCAGTCATCAACCCTGGAATTAACATTTTATTCAGTAGCCTGAGTGTCAATAGCGGTGCTGGCATTTTCTTCAGTAAGCTGAGCAGATGCAGCAGCCCAAGGAATTTCTTACTGCGATTGGGCATCAACAGTGGAGGAGAAGTTGTCAGCGAGTCTCACAAAACGAACCTTGGCTCCCAGCCAATTAGCATGGTATGCGTCAAAGTCATCACCGAGCTTCTTGATCTCAGACTGCATATTGACGAGTTCTTTAGTTGTCATAGAGACAACGTTTTTCTTCAGGAAGCTCTCCTTCTTGTACTGCGCTTTCTTGATCTGCCTGGCCTTTTCAAACTTCCATTTTTCTTCTTGAATGAAGTGAGTCAACATATGACTTTGGCCAGGAGTCAACTTGAAATCAGGCATGGGAGTGTTGGGGTCCTTGTGCTAGAGATCAATGTAATCAAGGATCAACTTTGGATCTAAAAGTAGAGGCACACTTGTGCCTTTGGCTATAGCGGCCCTAACTTGTCTCTCTCTGATGATTTCAGCAAGTTCTTCGTCATCAGCTTCGTCTTCATCAAACGGTACTTGAAAAGCGACCTGCTTCTTTTGAGGACTTGGTCGAGAGCCTTGTCCAGCAGTTGCCTTGGTCTTCAACAGAGTGGGACCAGTTGAAGAATGCAGTGGTGCTGAGGAACTAGCAGATGCTCCTGAGGCAATAGACATGCCTGTTGTCCTTTGGCACGTGGTGAGATGCACAGGAGCAGAGGATTTGGTTGGAGCAGCTGAGGGCTTTGGCGGAGGAGCTGAGGACTTTGGAGCGGGAGCAGCATGAGGAGTTGGTCGTGAGGGCTTTGAAGAAACTGTTCGTGAGGGCATTCCTGAGGAACTTGTCTGTCGGTGTCAAAACCGGCGGATCTCGGGTAGGGGGTCCCGAACTGTGCGTCTAAGGCGGATGGTAACAGAAGGCAGGGGACACGATGTTTTACCCAGGTTCGGGCCCTCTTGATGGAGGTAAAACACTACGTCCTGCTTGATTTATTCTTGATGATAAGGGTATTACAAGGGTTGATCTACCATGAGATCAGAGAGGCTAAACCCTAGAAGCTAGCCTATGTATGATTGTATGTTGTCCTACGGACTAAAACACCCCGGTTTATATAGACACCGGAGAGGGTTAGGGTTACACAAGGTCGGTTACAAAGGAGGAGATATCCATATCCGTACTGCCTAGCTTGCCTTCCACGCCAAGTAGAGTCCTATCCGGACACGGGACAAAGTCTTCAATCTTGTATCTTCATAGTCCAACAGTCCGGCCAAAGGATATAGTTCGGATGTCCGGAGACCCCCTAATCCAGGACTCCCTCAGTAGCCCCTGAACCAGGCTTCAATGACGATGAGTCCGGCGCGCAGTGTTGTATTCGACATTGCAAGGCGGGTTCCTCCTCCGAACACATCACAGAAGAGTTTGAATACCAGGATAGTGTCCGACCCTGCAAAATAAATTCCACATACCACCGTAGAGAGAATAATATTTCCACAAATCTTAATCTGCTGACACGCTTTGGCAACATGACATGAGGCCATGGCTCGGTGATTTATTCGAACCGTTTTTCTGATGGGGAACGTTGCAGAAAACAAAAATTTTCCTACGGTTTCACCAAGATCCATCTATGAGTTCATCTAGCAACGAGTGATTGGATGCATCTACGTACCTTGTAGATCGCGAGAGGAAGCGTTCAAAGAACGGGGTTGAGGGAGTCGTACTCGACGTGATCCAAATCACCGGAGATCCTAGCGCCGAACGGACGGTACCTCCGCGTTCAACACACGTACGGTCAGCGTAATGTCTCCTCCTTCTTGATCCAGCAAGGGGAAGGAGAGGTTGAGGAAGATGGCTCCAGCAGCAGCACGACGGCGTGGTGGTGATGGAGCTACAGTACTCCGGCAGGGCTTCGCCAAGCACTATGGAGGAGGAGGTGTTGGAGAGGGAGAGGGAGGCACCAAAGGCAAAGGTGAGAAATCCTCCATCTCCCCACTATATATAGGAGGGCCAAGGGGGGGGGCGCCGGCCTAGGAGATCCAATCTCCTAGGTGGGTGCGGCCAAGGGGAGGAATCCCTCCTCCCAAGGCACCTAGGAGGTGCCTTCCCCTCCTAGGACTCTTCCTTTATTGAAACCCTAGGCGCATGGGCCTCTTGGGGCTGGTGCCCCTGGCCCATGTAGGCCAAGGCACACCCCCTACAGCCCATGTGGCCCCCCGGGGCAGGTGGCCCCACCCGGTGGACCCCCGGGACCCTTCCGGTGGTCCCGGTACAATACCGGTGACCCCGAAACTTGTTCTGATGCCCGAAATAGCACTTCCTATACATAATTCTTTACCTCCGGACCATTCCGGAACTCCTCGTGATGTCCGGGATCTCATCCGGGACTCCGAACAACATTCGGGTTACTGCATATACATATCCCTACAACCCTAGCGTCACCGAACCTTAAGTGTGTAGACCCTACGGGTTCGGGAGACATGTAGACATGACCGAGACGACTCTCCGGTCAATAACCAACAGCGGGATCTGGATACCCATGTTGGCTCCCACATGCTCCTCGATGATCTCATCGGATGAACCACGATGTCGAGGATTCAATCAATCCTGTATACAATTCCCTTTGTCAATCGGTATGTTACTTGCCCGAGATTCGATCGTCGGTATCCCAATACCTCGTTCAATCTCGTTACCGGCAAGTCACTTTACTCGTACCGTAATGCATGATCCCGTGACCAGACACTTGGTCAGTTTGAGCTCATTATGATGATGCATTACCGAGTGGGCCCAGTGATACCTCTCCGTCATACGGAGTGACAAATCCCAGTCTTGATCTGTGTCAACCCAACAGACACTTTCGGAGATACCCGTAGTATACCTTTATAGTCACCTAGTTACGTTGTGGCGTTTGGTACACCCAAAGCACTCCTACGGTATCCGGGAGTTACACGATCTCATGGTCTAAGGAAAGGATACTTGACATTGGAAAAACTCCAGCAAACGAACTATACGATCTTATGCTATGTTTAGGATTGGGTCTTGTCCATCACATCATTCTCCTAATGATGTGATCTCGTCATCAATGACATCCAATGTCCATAGTCAGGAAACCATGACTATCTGTTGATCAACGAGCTAGTCAACTAGAGGCTTACTAGGGACATGTTGGTGTCTATTATTCACACATGTATTACGATTTCCGGATAATACAATTACAGCATGAATAAAGACAATTATCATGAACAAGGAAATATAATAATAATGCTTTTATTATTGCCTCTAGGGCATATTTCCAACATTTTGTTCACCCAGCTCCACACATAACGCGAGGCGGTTTCTTGACACGTCTTGTCAAAGCAGAGATCGTGTTCCCCTTACTATGGGATCCTCATCAATACGGGCGTGGGTAACCCAACCACGCCTAGGACTCCTAGATTTTAGGTAAGTCCTAAACGGCCACTAGGAGGACGCTTGATATTCACCCTCTTTATAAAGGGACAAGGCTTTTACTTTTTTCCCTCCCGTGCTCAATCGAATCCTTCCCCCGCCTCGAGTTCTAACACCCAAAGCCCAGGTCAGGTGCTTCAGACCTTCAATCATGTCCGGATCTAGCCTTCAAGGCCGGTGGATGCCCTCCTCCGTTACGGAAGAGGATATCAAGAAGTTGAGGGAGGCCAGATACCTGACCGCCAAGGTTTCGCATCGGCTGACCGCCCGAGGGCAGGTCGTCCCTACTCCCGAACCCAACGAGAACGTTGTGTTCATCTCCCACTTCCTCTGAGGTCTAGGCCTCACTCTGGATCCCTTCGTTAGGGGTTTGATGTTCTATTATGGGCTAGATTTCCACGATCTAGCCTCGGACTCCTTTCTCCACATCTCGGCATTTATTTGTCGTATGTGAGGCCTTCCTTCGCATTACCCCTCACTTCGGCCTGTGGCTCAAGACCTTTGACGTGAAGCCGAAGATGGTCGAGGGGCGGCATGTAGCATGCGGAGGCGCATTAATAAGCAAGATCGCTGGAGCTCCATGGCCAAAGGGTTCCTTTCCAGAGGTGTCCGGATTATGGCAACGGGAGTGGTTTTACATCACAGCTCCCAGAAGTGCCAAGTGGGTGGCTGCCCCTACTTTCCGCTCGGGCCCCCCACCACAACTGATGTCATGGATTAGCAGAGGGCTGAGCTGGGGTCCAGCCAAGGACGTGCCTATACTGCAGAGCCGCATTCAAGATCTCTTTGAAGGAGATTTTAGTCTGGTTACGATGGTGCAAGTCATGCTGGTTCGTCGAGTCCAGCCTTGCAAACGCCGGCCCCTCCGCATGTGGGAGTTCAACCCAGAAGGACCGCGCACTATTCAGAATTTCCTCGGCCTGACGCACGAGGATATGTATAAATCATTCTTCGGACCCCAAATAGAGTGTCCGGATACTACCGAGGACGTGGGGCTGAGCAGAAACCGCACCGCCGACCAAGTAAGTAATCCTCTAGCTGAACACACCGTCTTTCATTTATCATGACATCATTCTGAGAAATCGCTCTTTGACAGGACTGGCTAACAAAGGCGAAGATGATTCGGTGTTCGGCCCCCCTTCCTAAGGGTTTGGACAATCCGGTACTGGAAAAGATGCTCGAGCTAGCACCTTGCCCGGAGCCCTCAAAGAAAGATAAAGGGGGAATAATGAGTACGAAAGCGGGCCCCCATTGCTACCAATTCCAACCGAGGGAATGAGCGCCTCCGTGAAGGAGGATAACCAAGGGGAGGAATCTGACATTCTCTCACCCAGGGGAAGGAAGAGGACTACCTCTGAAGATCCGGAAACCAAGGTTTCCAAACGGGACAAAAAATCTCCACCAGAGGGTCCTTCCTTGGAGGGTGCTCTTGCCGCACAAAGTCCGCATGGGGATCAGCCCTCTAACGAGCTGTAAGTAATAAAAAAGTACTTTAATAGTGAAGATATACTACCTTACCTCTGAGGAAAATAACCGAAGCATTTATCTTGCAGTTCGGATCTTAGCCCTTCTCAGCAGAGCTCGTCTTCAGGGGATCATCTTCCGGAGATGATGGAGAGAGAAACGCCTCCCCCGGACTCCTCCTCTCAAGAAGCGGGCGACCTTGAAGTGTCGTCACGGAGGGCCTCGCCGGATCAGGTGAGGCCAGAAGATATTCCTATGGTCACCCGAAGTCCCCAGTATCCGGCTCTTGAAGAGAGCAACAGAAAGAATCCGGCACCGTCTGGTATGCGGTCGGACGCACTGAGGGATCTGCTAGAGCGAGCAACTATGTCAGAAGAACACCGTACATTGATGGGTACGGTGATTGAAAGGATTTTGTCCACCAAAAGCGGGTTGCATGAAGCCTTTATGAGTCTACTGACGGGTTTTGAGGTACGTGAAATGATATACATTTGTGATAGTACCGCACATTTTTAGGTGTGCCCTGTGTAGATAGTAGCCCCTGAGACTCTGGTTGCGCCGAGAACGGCGGCAAACAGAGGATCATAGTCCCAGGTAATAACCATACCGCATTTATGTGCAGGTTGTGGAAACTCCGGTGGCTAGCCGGACTAATGAGTTTGCTGAACTAAAGCGTCAACTGGATGCGGCAGATGCCGACATCGAGCTTGTTAATAGGCGGCTTGACGAGGCATAGGGTAAGTGATATTTTCTGGTGAATGTCACATAGGAAGAGCAGCATGATCCCAGTATCTTTAATATGTTGTGACTGCAGATGGAGCTGCCACCGTGGAGACCCTTCGGGCGGAACTTGCCCGAGCCAAAGAACAAGCAAGGAGTAGTAATGCGGCTGCTTTGAATGCGGCTGAAGAGTTGAGAGCCGAGAAGGCCACGCATTGCGAGAGCAAAGAGAAAATTGCCAAGATGGCTGTAAAGTTAAAAGACACTGCCGACCGTTGCCAGTTCCTTGAAGAAGAAAACCGGGCGAGGGCGACGGACCTTGAGAAGGCCACAATGGCGACCAAGGACACCCGCTCTTCCATGAGAGCGAAGAAGGAGGAACTGCGTGAAGCCGGGGATATTGCGGCTGGGAAGCCCTTTATGCTGCGAAGGAAGTTCGGAGATCCGCGGTATGCCCCTCTGGATCGGCTGTGGAGTTCGGCAGACGCATATATGGACTTGGCGGCGAGCGCTGTCGATGCGGCCGAATACTTCCGAGATCAAACAGATCGTGAAGTGGACAAGCTGTTCTAGTCGCAGTTTAACGTTCCAGAGCGTCCGCTTCCATTGACTGATCAGCTAGCCGAATGGGCTGAACTCAATAGGTTGTCCGGACTCGCCATGAGGTCTGTTGTGGATCAGCTGTGGCCGGAAAGGCCAAAGCCGAACAACTATTTTAGCCTGGTGCAGCAGTTCCTTGGTGCGGTGCCGCGCATCAATGCGATGAAGAGGTCAGCGTGTATAGAGGGCTCGCGAATGGCCCTTGCCCGTGTCAAAGCATACTGGGCGGAGATGATGCTACCACTGTTGCGGCGCAGGATTCGGCCATAGGCCGAGTGGCTGCCGAGCACTATTTTGAAGAAGTTCTTGAGGGTGCACGTTTGATAGAGGCCTAGTGCTCGAAGAATATTATGTTTGAGTGACATGTATTCCCATTGTAAAAACAATGTTTATGAAATTTATTAAGGCTGTATTTATACTTTTGCCTGAAAGTAATATGATGCCTCATGTGCGGCCGTTTATGTATATATGTATATAACCTGAAAGATTGCAGTCGTTGGCTTCAACCCCCACGCATATATTGCGGAGGTGTTCGCAGAAGACGCGTGTTCACACTTAATCCAACGTCTTGGTCCTATTAAGGAGGTGATATCGCAGCGAACGAGGCAACCGGACTATAATGCTTTAACACTTTCACTTAGCCATAGGAGTTTGACGGTGGCGCTACTATATAGCCCCTGGTGGCTCCGCACTCTCCTGAATTCGGGGTGCGTACATGCCTGGCCGGGAAACGGCCCTTCGTTAAGGCGGAGGAATTATAACATTCCAATAGGTCATCGAGTGGTTGACCAGTCTCACGCTATATCATGACAGTCAGTTTTCGGCTTTCTCTACTGAGGTGCTCGTCCGGATGAACAGGGCACATTGCAGTAGTTCTCCTGGTGCCGCCTTAGCCGATAGAGCGGAACATAAGGAAGCAAAACACAGGAGCCGGGCAAACCCAACATTTGACCAAAGACATGATTTGGAGCTGATGCATATAAGGCCAAACTCGCGACGTCGAACACTCCCTAAGGTATTCGGTCTTTATGGTATAAACCGGGCCTAAACAGTGCCCTTTGTAAGAAGCCCCTGGTGTCCAGGTACGTGAATTATTATGACGTGGCCACATGCCAAGACGTCAGCATCCTTCTCGATAGTACTGAGAATCCGAGGGATGTGTATCAACAAGAGACAGTAAGAAAGGTTTACGCAGGGTCTTAATCTAAAAAGAATCCTTGGAACAGGTCCCTGCTACACGTCTGTGCCTGTGTCTCCGTTGTGTTGTATCCTGGACGGGTGTAGCACGATGGTCATCTATAAAAGAGAGGAACTTAGGTGAAAAGTTGTCGTGCAAAAAGGTAGGTTTAAAGAACCATGTACAATTCAAGATGAGTAAAAATTGCCACTTATCTGCGCGCATTGAGCCCCTTGTATTTGTAATAGGGGTGTGGCCATCAAACCTGTATGAATTACATATAGCTGCATCAGACTCGTCTAACCGTGTCCGTAGTCTTGACGACCTATCAAATGCTTTAGTTGGTGAGGCCGTTCTAGTGTGCGGCTGCCAAGGTAGCCGCACTCTCTTCGGCGCGCAGGGATCGCTCAATATTTCCATTGACTGTAATGATGCCACGTGGACCGGGCATCTTAAGCGTGAGGGAAGCGTAATGCGGTATTGCATTAAAGCGAGTGAAAGCTTCGCGTCCAAGTAGTGCTTGGTAGCCACTTTGGAATGGAGCAATGTGGAAGGTTAAATTTTCACTACGGAAGGGGAAGCTGAATATAACCTCTAGTAGCAGGGAGCCCGTGCAATGAGCCCCTGGGCCTGGCGTTACTCCTTTAAAGGTAGTATTGTTGTGGAAATTTTTCATTGGGTCTATCCCCATTTTACGGATTGTGTCATGATGTATCAGGTTTAGACTGCTGCCATCGTCCATCAGGACTCATGTGAAGTGGTATCCGTCAATTATTGGATCTAATACCAAGGTAGCCCATCCTGCGTGCCGGATACTTGCCGAGTAATCCTGATGGTCGAAGGTGATCGGCTGAGACGGCCAGTGACAGAACTCCGCGGTGATAGGCCCTTGGGCATATTTATCTGGGAGTGCCGCTTTGTTTCTCCCCTTTATCACGTGTAACACGTTTACTGTTTTGACTTCTGGTGGAAATTTCTTTTGTTCCCCAGTGTCTTGCTTGAGAGGCTCATCCTCGTCTTCTCTTGGTGTATCCTCCCCCTTGTGTACGGCGTTGAGCTTGCCGGACTTCTTGAAGACCCAACATTCTCTGTGGGTATGATTTGCAGGTTTATCGGGGGTGCTATGGATCTGACATATTTGGTCCAGAATTTTGTTTAGGCTGGACAGTTCATCTCTGGTGCCTTTAGAGGACGGCTTTTGCTGACCTGGCCGAGAGCTTCTGAATCCGGCGTTTACCGCCGTGCTCTTCGGGCTGTCTTCTTTATCCGGCGCTTATTATTTTTGTTGCGTCGGGATTTCCCATTTCCATCCCTAACTTCGGATGTATTTGGGTCGCTGGTGCTGCATCTGGCTAGCCAGCTGTCCTCACCCACGCAAAAGCGGGTCATGAGGCTTGTTAATGCTGTCATTGTTCTCGGCTTTTCTTGGCCGAGGTGTCTGGAAAGCCATTCGTCGCGGACGCTATGCTTAGCTGCCAAGGCTTCGGCCTCCGGACAGTCGACTATTTGGTTCTTTTTAGTAAGAAACCTGTTCCAAAGCTTTCGGGCTGACTCTCCGGGCTGTTGAGTTATATGACTTAAATCGTCCGCATCTGGAGGTCGGACATAAGTCCCTTGAAAATTTGCCCGAAAAGCATCTTCGAGCTCTTCCCAGCTTCCAATGGAGCTTTCGGGGAGGCTTTTAAGCCAGTGCCGAGCTGGCCCTTTGAGTTTGAGGGGTAAATACTTAATGGCATGGAGATCATCTCCTCGAGCCATATGGATATGGAGGATATAGTCCTCAATCCAGACCCCAGGGTCTGTTGTTCCGTCGTATGCCTCTATGTTTATGGGTTTGAATCCCTCTGGAAATTCATGGTCCAGCACCTCGTCGATGAAACATAGGGGGTGTGTGGCACCCCTATATCTGGGTGTACCGCATTGTTCGGATGTTTGTTGTGTTGCATCGTATGCTGGAGCGCGCTTGCATGGTCCATAGATGGATCTAGTTGCGCCATCCTTTTGGTGCGAGCCCTCGCGTGGATCGCGTATTGGCTTATGTGCGGCGTTGTTTGCCGCTCTATGTTGGCCGTGAGGTCGTCTATCCGGCCAGATGGCCGTTTTAATTTTTGGTTGCGGGGGATCTATGGCCTCCTCATCGAATTTAGGTAGCAACTTCTGCTTCGGGTAGCTCTTGGTGGGGCGATTACCGACGTAATTCGCTGATGTGTTGAGTACTTTACTCCATCTGATTCTGAGTGTGTCTTGCGCATCCTTGAGCCTTTGCTTCTGCTTTTTTAGACTCCTCGCGGTGGCAACAATCCTTTGACGGGCATTCTGTTGCTCCAGGTGTCTGTCCGGTGTGATTTCGTCCGGACTATTATCTTTGACAGAGCCGGGTTGTTCGGTTTGATTCTCCATGTTGCCGTGGTCCGGCGATGGTTCACCCTGCTCTAACGCTGGGTCTATATGATCATTGTTTATGCCGAGGCGGGATTTGGAGGGGCGCTTACGCCGCCGCTTTGACTGCTTCTCGAGGGGACAACCCTTCGTTGCGTCCTTCCGTTCCTCATCGTCGATTTCTTTTGGTGTGTCCACCATGTATACGTCATGTGATGAAGTGGGCGTCCAGTGCCCTGTGGGCAGTGGTTCCCGTTCGTCTCCTGCATCGTCGTCCATACCGTCGATGTCTTTGGAGTCGAAGTCGAGCATGTCGGTTAAGTCATCGACAGTGGCTACTAAGTGGGTGGTGGGTGGGCGGCGAATTTCTTCGTCATCCGCATCCCAATCCTGCCGGACATAGTTCGGTCAAGACTCTCCTGACAAGGAGAGAGACTTTAATGAATTCAGTATGCCACCAAAGGGCGAGTGCTGAAAGATATCCGCGGAGGTGAACTCCATGATTGGCGCCCAGTCGGATTTGATAGGCACGTGCGCAGGCGGTTCGGAGTCCGTGGCCGGGGAAGGATCCGGCAGTTTGGCAACACGGCTCTCGTGAAGGGTAAGGTCGATATTCGGCTCGATCGCCGCTGAGGATATGGCCTCCGTGACGGGGTCTATCCACCCATCCATGGATGGCGCAACTGGCTCCGAATTGGGGCTCGGGGCGGCTGCCGGTGCGATCTCCTGAATACTGTCTGATGGCAGAGCTAAATCGTACTCATCGTGATCGTGCGACGCACAAGGCAGAGGCTCGGATCCTTCGAAGATCAAGTCTTCGCGGATATCGGCCGTGTAGTTTAAGCTTTCAAACCTGACCTACTGGCCAGGGGCGTAACTTTCGATCTGCTCCAGATGGCCAAGCGAGTTGGCCCGCAGTGCGAAGCCGCCGAACACAAAGATCTGTCCGGGGAGAAAAGTCTCACCCTAGACTACATCACTATCGACGATCATAGGAGCCATCAAGCCTAACGGCGACGACACAGAGGAACTCTCAATGAAAGCACCAATGTCGGTGTCAAAACCGGCGGATCTCGGGTAGGGGGTCCCGAACTGTGCGTCTAAGGCGGATGGTAACAGGAGGCAGGGGACACGATGTTTTACCCATGTTCGGGCCCTCTTGATGGAGGTAAAACCCTACGTCCTGCTTGATTTATTCTTGATGATATGGGTATTACAAGAGTTGATCTACCATGAGATCGGAGAGGCTAAACCCTAGAAGCTAGCCTATGGTATGATTGTATGTTGTCCTATGGACTAAAACCCCCCGGTTTATATAGACACCGAAGAGGGTTAGGGTTACACAAAGTCGGTTACAAAGGAGGAGATATTCATATCCGTACTGCCTAGCTTGCCTTCCATGCCAAGTAGAGTCCTATCCGGACACGGGATGAACTCTTCAATCTTGTATCTTCATAGTCCAATAGTCCGGCCAAAGGATATAGTCCGGCTGTCCGGAGACCCCTTAATCTAGGACTCCCTCATTGGCCTTGAGGGCATTTGGGTTGAAGCACTTGGCTTATAAGCAGACTTCTTTGGCATAGCCTTCCACTACTAGGGAAAAGGCTACTAGCAGCGCGGGTAAATTGGCTACTAGTAGCACGGGTACCCATGCTATTAGTATCGCGCTACAGCTAAAAGTTAGTAGTAGCGCGGGTGGCACCCGCGCTACTACTAAAAATTTAGTAGTAGCGCAGATGTCACCCACGCTACTACTATTTGAAACCCGCGCTACTAATAACAGAATAGTAGTAGCGCATCTATTATACCACACGCTACTAGTATCTTAAATACTAGTAGCACACATTTCCCCCCACGCTACTACTAACAAATTAAGAATTAAAAAAAGTAAAAATTAGATGTTGTATTCATGGATGAAGATCAGAGACACGTCTAGTGCAAAATAAATTAAGGTCACAGGACCATCTTAACACTTGCACCGTTCATGGATGCAACATTGAACATCTCAACTTCAAGAGATCACGTGATTCATTTGACAGTAAACGCACACAACCAAAGGTGGGTACCTTTCCTAGTGTTCGATCAGCAGCCTAAACATACCACTTCTCTAGATGTATCTACCAAGGCTCAGAGTTCAGACGCTGGTGGACCCAAATCCTCCCTCCCCCCAAATGATGGTATCGAGGTCCTCCACCTCGGCGACCTCCGGCTTCGCAATCACCTGGACGATCATCTGTACGACGCGGTCGCCGTGCTTCACGGCGAAGTCCACCTCCGAGTGTTTGAAGAGCATGACACCCACCGGGCAGCGGTAGTCCGTGTCGATCACCCCTGTGGCCACGTCGGGAAAGTGAAAACTTGTTAGTGCTCGTCAACGTCCAAATCCAGTAGGGTATTTTCTTACTTTTTAGCACATGCACACGAATCAATAGTAATAGCCAGAGGTTGGTCCTTACTTGTTGCACGAGACGTGAAGAAGTGTGGGTGCCCTCCTTGTTGCATGAACGAATCAACGAGAGACGCTGCCGCGAGCCGTGAAGAAGGTCGGGTCCCTTCCTTCTGTAAATAGCTCAGGTGCCTAAAGTTGTAAGGAATCTTAATACAATGAACTCATAGTAATGCATAATAACAAGAAAAAGAAAAAATAACCATGAATCATACTAAAAAGATCATTCTATGAGTCAAGTTGACAGTTTCAAGACGGCATAAGCATCCTAGATGAAAGAATAACCAGGATTTGTTTATTCATTAGTGTTGATCTCCATGGGCAGCTAGCAGTGTATGCTGATGCACAATGTACACATCGAACCCCCCAAAACCAAAAACATTTCTGAGTGAACAACAAACCAACAGATTGCTCGACCCTGAAAACAAGCAGTTTTTTTACTTTCCTTCTCCATTACTACAAAAGGAAAAGAAACAAACATTTTTTTGTGATTTTCATTTTCTTTTACTACAAAATGCAGTAAAATAAACTAGAATTTTGTGTGTGTTTTTTCCTGCGCTTCGAAAGACAATACATAGAGCAAACAAACAGGATCCTCTCGAGATCTTTACTTTCTCCGTGGTGATTTGTCAACACCGCTGCCATCCTACATATATGGAGTAATTCTCACAAAATGTATACGTGGAGTATCAATGGTTACTGTTTAAAATGATGAGAAAGATATATGTCTTGTGCGTGCAGGTTGGTAATTAATTTTTTTACAGGTGATCCAGAAACATTTCAAGATTGATACGGAACCAACAACTATTACTAGATATAAAGCTTTACACAGAACCAACAACTATTCTTTTAAAAGAATCCAGAAAATGGAATTTTATTTATTATTTCTAATGCTGGGTGTCTGTTTACCTTAGCTCGAGAGGAGTAGCAGTTAAATTGAAAACATGACAGTAACAACATTGCAACAAGCTACTAACATCGCCATAGCAAGTCCACCAATAATAACAGTGGTCCCTGCAATCATGAAGGGTCGGGTTACATCAAGCTGCTTTGAGAAATATTATGAAAAAGACTAGCTCCATCAGACTGCACGTCAGAAGCAAGCAACAGCAAGTCAGCAAGCATCCAGATCCAGTAGCTTAATGGAATAAATCTTAAGATTAAAAGTGAAGAGGTTGAAGAATAAGCAAAAAACACGCAAGTCAACAACAACAACAACAAAAACTCAATGGTCAACTGTAATATATCGCACATGGACATGGAGCGGAGCAAACAAGATTGATATTACTTGTTTATTTGGTTCAGAACTTGAGTGAATAAGGCTCGTGCTTAGTCAATCAATAAAACAAGGTTCAGTTTTGGGGTTCAGTTAAGCAGCAGCAGCATCGTCCATGAGAGACATCATTCATTCGGCCACCGAGCAACAAGCATAGCTAATTGCTGACCATCAACAAGCACAGACGACGCATCACTTATACAGCAGCTAAAGTACGAGCTTCTGAAAACTGAAACGGCCATGGGGATGGGGGCGCTGCTTACCCGAGCTAGGAGGAGCCGTCGAGGCGGATGTCGGTGGCCCAGATCAGCTGCACCATACCGGAGCAGACGGCGGCGAGCTCCTCGTCCATGGGCAGGGCATGGTCATCGCCGTCCATGGAGGTGGAGGGTGACTGCCGTGCTCAAAATCAAACGAATAAGTGAGGGGGTCGGGGAGAGAAGGAAGAAGGAGGTCTAAATCAAGGCAAGGGAAGGAAAGGCAGAGCTCACCTCGCCAGAGTTGGAGGCGACACTGCAGCCGGAACCCTAGCTGCGGGGAGGGGACGCGGCCGCGAGCAGCGGATATGGACGAAGGGAAGGAAGGAGCTTGGCGAGGGGAGCACGGGCGTGTCCTGCGCACCGGCGAGGGCCGCCGGAACTCGCCGGAATAGCCCGGCGTAGGTGGTGGCGGCGGCGGCTGGGAATGGTCGCTGGAGTCACAACATAGACTTAGAGAGGGAGGGGGAGAGAGATTTTCTCTGACCGGTGCTAGATAGAGGATGGTGCCCTTAGTTGTAGCGCATGGCCGTAAACACACGCTATTACTAAGCAGGGTCGACCAGCGGGTTTCGTCGACCGATAATAATAGCGCGGGTTATACCTCACGCGTTACTACTATTTTATTAGTAGTAGCGCTTGTTGTACAACTTGCGCTACTAATAGATCCTGTTCGTGGGCATGGATATGAATACTTACTAGTAGCGTGTTTTTTTAGACCACATGCTACTAGTAATATTTACTAGTAGAGTGGGTCAATATAGCTCGCTACTGATAATTAGCAGTAGCGCCGTATTTTAAAGCGCGCTGCTGGTAAGATTCTGTATATAAGGTTTTTTCTAATAGTGTTTTTGGGCTTACTTGCAGAGGTCTCAACAGTGGCAGCAGCAGCAGCAGAGTCTTCATTGAATTTCCTCACTGCTTCTCTTGCTTGCTTGCCAATTTGACCTGACGCTTGGCTCATTCATCAGGATAATCCTCACCGCGCTTGAGGCTGGTGGGATCTGCTTCTTGGCCAGGTGCTAAGGGAGGTCTTGGGCATGGAGGATTGGGAGCGAATTTCTTCATGTACTTGGGAGTAACATACCTGTACTCCCTCCACTCTCTTGCCCATCTCCTCTCTATTCTTTGAATGCGCACCTTGCGCTGATTTTTGTCCTCCTTACTAAACTTGGCCTCATCAGGAGTGCAATAGTCCTTATATATATCATCAGGGATCTCAAAACAAGTATTGACCTCAGGCCTCTTTCCTCCCTTCTATGGCTTCTTTCCATCAGCCATTTTCTTCAGATGAGGAATTTGAACAATGGAATTCTCTGAAGATGTATGCATCTTTTCTTCGAGGAACGCTGCAAATGAGTTAAATTGATGAGAACCTAGTGATTCAACAAATGGCATGAGTACCTGTGAACAGAGTATAGTTGTGAGTAATATGGAGAGGTCATATGCGTTCTCAGAGGTTTTTCAAAAAGAACAAGTTTGAGGATTTTTGACCGGATGAGTCTTGAAGAATTTCACTAAGCGTTCTTTGTCTTAGGTTCCAGAGTTGTATAGATCAAAAATACACACAATTGAGGAATCTTGAAGAAAAATATAGCTTAGAGAAATTAATCAAGAACATATGACATGTGAGGTGTTCAGTGTGTGATGAGTTTGAAGAATAAACACTTTTGAAGATTTTGTAGAAATTTGTTGAATCAAAGAGAGTAGTAAAAGTTACTTTTAATTACCCTGGACGAAGAACATGACGAACTGAGAGGTGTTGATGTGAAGTTCGTCAGTTCAGATCTTCCACGCCCTAACTTGGCAGAGAAAGACAGCTACGGTGGCGGCAGAGTGAAGAAATCCGCAGCCGACGCAAGTACGACGATGACGAAGTCGAGGCAGTGAAGCTCTTCCTCACCAGCGACAATGAAGTAGCGGCGGCACTAGGGTTTGAGAAGCTCGAGCAGGAGTGAGAACGAGCGGAGTAAAAGTGAAGTGAGGAAGGGAAGGAGTATTTATAGCCACGGTGAAAAACTGTTCGCCCGAAGAAATTGGACGAACATGCCCCTGACCCTTCTCATTCGCTTGACATGTGTCACCCACGTACTGAGAAGTGGAGATCGTGTGAGATCGTGGGTGAATAGATAAGTGTTATCGTGGGATGTGGAACGGTTTGAGCGGCAAAGCCAAAAATTTATATAAGATAGGTTTCAAAGTTCCGTTCGCAATTTCTTCAGCTGACAAGGACACAGTGAAGATTTTGAACGAGATTCAAATAGAACGCACATGAAGAATTTGTGAATAGAATGGGTTGAGTTTAGCATGGAGGGGGAAGGGTCCGATCACATTCACTTAGTAGAACAAGCAACTTGAAGAAATAGCAATAAGTGAATGCTGTAGAGGACACAAACTCATATATATATAGCTGATACGTCCATTTTGCATCATGCTTTTATATCAATATTTATTGGATTATGGGCTGTTATTTCACATTATGTCACAATACGTAGGGCTATTCTCTCTTATTTTACAAGGTTTACATAAGGAGGGAGAATGCCGGCAGCTGGAATTCTGGACTGGAAAAGGAGCAAATATTATAGACCTATTCTGCACAACTCCAAAAGTCCTGAAACTCCACAGAACACCTTATAATAAATAATGAAAAATCCTGGCCAAAGATGAAGACCAGGGGGCCCACACCCTTCTCACGAGGGTGGGGGGTGCGCCCCCTACCTTGTGGGCCCCCTGGTGGCTCTCCGATGACCATCTTCTCCTATATGAAGTCTTTCATCGAGAAAAAAAATCAGAAGCAACCTTTCGGGACGAAATTCCGCCGCCACAAGGCGGAACCTTGGCGGATCCAATCTAGAGCTCCGGCATAGCTGTTCTGCCGGGGAAACTTCCCTCCTGGAGGGGGAAATCATCGCCATCATCATCACCAACGCTCCTCTCATCGGGAGAGGGCAATCTCCATCAACATCTTCATCAGCACCATCTCATCTCAAAATCCTAGTTCATCTCTTGTATCCGATTCTTGTCTTCAAGTCCAGGATTGGTGCTAGTAGGTTGCTAGTAGTGTTAATTACTCCTTGTAGTTGATGCTAGTTGGTTTAATTGGTGGAAGATCATATGTTCAGATCCTTTATGCATATTAATACCCCTCTGATTATGAACATGTTTATGATTTGTGATTAGTTACGTTTGTTCCTAGGGACAAGGGAGAAGTCTTGCTATTAGTAGTCATGTGAATTTGGTATTCGTTCGATATTTTGATGAGATGTATGTTGTCTAGACTCTAGTGGTGTTATGTGAACGTCGACTACATAACACTTCACCATTATTTGGGCCTAGAGGAAGGCATTGGGAAGTAATAAGTAGATGATGGGTTGCTAGAGTGACAGAAGCTTAAACCCTAGTTTATGCGTTGCTTCGTAAGGGGCTGATTTGGATCCATATGTTTCATGCCATGGTTAGGTTTACCTTAATACTTTTGTTGTAGTTGCGGATGCTTGCAATAGAGGTTAATCATAAGTGGGATGCTTGTTCAATTAAGAACAGCACCCAAGCACCGGTCCACCCACATGTCAAATTATCAAAGTACCGAACGTGAATCATATGAACGTGATGAAAACTACCTTGACGATATTCTCATGTGTCCTCGGGAGCGCTTTTCCTTATATAAGAGTTTGTCTAGGCTTGTACTTTGCTACAAAAAGGATTGGGACACCTTGCTGCACTTTATTTACTTTCGTTATTTGTTGCTCGTTACAAATTATCTCATCACAAAACTATCTGTTACCACTTATTTCAGTACTTGCAGAGAATACCTTGCTGAAAACCGTTTATCATTTCCTTCTGCTCCTTGTTGGGTTCGACACTCTTACTTACCGAAAGGACTACGATAGATCCCCTATACTTGTGGGTCATCAAGACTCTTTTCTGGCGCCATTGCCGGGAGTGAAGCGCCTTTGGTTGGTGGAATTTGGTAAGGAAAAATTTATATAGTGTGCTGAAATTTATTGTCACTTGTTACTATGGAAAGTAATTCTCCGAGGGGCTTGTTCGGGGTATCTTTACCTTGACCAGTAGAGCAAAGAGTTGCTCCTCAACCTACTGAACCTAGTGAAAATGAAATTCCTTATGAGTATCCTTCGAGTATAATAGAAAAACTGCTAGCTAATCCTTTTATAGGAGATGGAACAAAGCATCCTGATGAACACCTAATATATGTGGATGCAGTTTGTGGATTATTTAAGCTTGGAGGTATTCCCGATGATGTTGCTAAGAAGAAGGTCTTCCCTTTATCTTTGAAGGGAGACGCATTGACATGGTATAGGCTATGTGATGATATGGGATCATGGAACTATAGAATATTGAAATTGGAATTTCATCAAAAGTATTACCCTATGCATCTTGTTCATCGTGATCGCAATTATATATATAATTTTTGGCCTTGCGAAGGAGAAAGCATCGCTCAAGCTTGGGGGAGGCTTAAATCAATGTTATATTCATGCCCCAATCATGAGCTTCCAAGAGAAACAATTATACAAAAAATTTATGCTCGTCTTTCTGATAACAATCGCACCATGCTTGATACTTCTTGTGCTGGCTCTTTTATGATGAAGACTATTGAATTCAAATGGGATTTATTGGATAGAATTAAACGCAACTCTGAAGATTGGGATCTCGAAAATGGTAAGGAGTCAGGTATGACACCTAAGTTTGATTGTGTTAAATATTTTATGGATACCGATATTTTCCGTAAGTTTAGCACTAAATATGGACTTGATTCTGAGATAGGAGCTTCTTTCTGTGAATCTTTTGCTACTTATGTTGATCTCCCTAAGGAGAAGTGGTTTAAATATCATCCTCCCATAGAAGTAAAAGTAGCTGCACCTATTAAAGTTGAAGAAAAGACTGTCACTTATAATGATCCTATTGTTCCTACTTCTTATGTTGAGAAACCACCTTTCCCTATTAGGATAAAGGATCATGCTAAAGCTTCAACCGTGGTTCGTAAAAGCAATATTAAAACATATACACCTCCTGAGCAAGTTAAAGTTGAACCTAATATTGCTATTGTTAAAGAGCTCTTGTCTGGTAATATTGATGGGCATGTTATTCAGTTCTATGGTGAAACTGCTAGAATTGCTAAACCTTGTGCTAAAGATAAACATAGACCTATGGTAGGCGTGCCTGTTATTTCTGTTAAAATAGGAGATCATTGTTATCATGGCTTATGTGATATGGGTGCTAGTGCTAGTGTTATACCCTATGACTTGTATAAAGAAATCAAGCATGAAATTGCACCTGCTGAGTTAGAAGATATTGATGTCACAATTAAACTTGCTAATAGAGATACTATTTCAGCAATGGGAATTGTTAGAGATGTTGAAGTCTTGTGCAGGAAAACTAAATATCCTGCTGATTTTCTTGTTCTTAGTTCTCCACAAGATAGCTTTTGTCCCATTATATTTGGTAGACCCTTCTTGAATACAGTTAATGCTAGGATAGACTGCGAAAAGAATGTTGTTACTATTGGCTTGGATGATATGACTCATGAGTTTAATTTTTCTAAATTTAGTAAACAACACCGCGAAGAAGAATTGCCTTGTAAGGATGAAATTATTGGTCTTGCTTCTATTGCCGTACCTCCTAATGATCCTTTAGAACAATATTTGCTAGACCATGAGAATGATATGTTTATGAATGAAAGAAGGGAAATAGATGAAGTATTCTTTAAACAAGAACCTATGCTAAAACACAATTTGCCTATTTAAATCCTAGGGGATCCTCCTCCACCTAAGGGTGATCCCGTGTTTGAGCTTAAACCATTTCCTGATAATCTTAAATATGCTTATCTTGATGAAAAGAAGATATATCATGTTATTATTAGTGCTAACCTTTCAGAGCATGAAGAAGAAAGATTGTTGAAAACTCTGGAGAAGCACCGTGCTGCTATTGGATATACACTTGATGATCTTAAGGGCATTAATCCCACTCTATGTCAACATAAAATAAATTTGGAAGCAGATGCCAAACCAGTTCGTGATCCTCAACGACGTCTGAATCCTCAAATGAAGAAGTGGTAAGAAAAGAAATACTCTAGAGGCAGGTATAATTTATCCCATTGCTGATAGTCAGTAGGTAAGTCCTGTTCATTGTGTCCCTAAGAAGGGAGGTATTACTGTTGTTCCTAATGATAAAAATGAATTGATTCCACAAAGAATTATTACCGGTTATAGGATGGTAATTGATTTCCGCAAATTAAATAAGGCTACTAAGAAATATCATTACCCCTTACCTTTTATCGATCAAATGCTAGAAAGATTATGCAAACATACATTACTGCTTTCTAGATGGTTATTCTGGTTTCTCTCAAATACCTGTGTCGGCTAAAGATCAATCAAAGACTACTTTTACATGCCCTTTTGGTACTTTTGCTTATAGACGTATGCCTTTTGATTTATGTAATGCACCTGCTACCTTTCAAAGATGCATGATGGCTATATTCTCTGATTTTTGTGAAAGATTTGTGAGGTTTTCATGGACGACTTTTCCGTCTATGGATCTTCTTTTGATGATTGCTTGAGCAATCTCGATTGAGTTTTGCAGAGATGTGAAGAAACTAATCTTGTCTTGAATTGGGAAAAGTGCCACTTTATTGTTAAAGAAGGTATTGTCTTGGGGCATAAAGTTTATGAAAGAGGTATTGAAGTTGATAAAGCCAAGGTTGATGCTATTGAAAAGATGCCATGTCCCAAGGACATCAAAGGTATACGAAGTTTCCTTGGTCATGCCGGATTTTATAGGAGGTTCATCAAGGATTTCTCGAAAATTTCTCGGCCTCTGACTAATTTATTACAAAAAGATATACCATTTGTCTTTGATGATGATTGTGTAGAAGCATTTGAAATACTTAAGAAAGCATTAGTCTCTGCACCTATTGTTAAGCCACCTGATTGGAATTTACCCTTTGAAATTATGTGTGATGCTAGTGATTATGCTGTATGTGTTGTTCTAGGGCAAAGAGTTGATAAGAAATTAAATGTTATCCATTATGCTAGTAAGACTCTAGACAATGCTCAAAGAAATTATGCTACTACTGAAAAAGAACTTTTAGCAGTTGTATTTGCTTGTGATAATTTCAGACCTTATATTGTTGATTCTAAAGTAACTATCCACACTGGTCATGCTGCTATTAAATATCTTATGGAGAAGAAAGATGCTAAACCTAGACTTATTAGATGGGTTCTCTTACTACAAGAATTTGATTTGCATATTGTTGATAGAAAAGGAGCTGAGAACCCCGTTGCAGACAACTTATCTAGGTTAGAGAATGTTCTTGATGACCCACTACCTATTGACGATAGCTTTCCTGATGAACAATTAAATGTCATAAGTACTTCTCATAGTACCCCTTGGTATGCTGATTATGCTAATTACATAGTTGCTAAATTTATACCACCTAGCTTCACATACCAACAAAAGAAAAAAATCTATGATTTGAGACATTACTTTTGGGATGACCCACATCTTTATAAGGATGGAGTAGATGGTGTTATTAGACGTTGTGTACCTGAGCATGAACAGGAACAAATCCTACGCAAGTGCCACTCCGAAACTTATGGAGGACACCACGCGGGAGATAGAGCTGCACATAAGGTATTGCAATCCGGGTTTTATTGGCCTACTATATTCAAGGAAGCCCGTAAGTTTGTCCTTTCTTGTGATGAATGTTAAAGAATTGGTAATATTAGTGGACGTCAAGAAATGCATATGAATTATTCACTTGTTATTGAACCGTTTGATGTTTGGGGCTTTGATTATATGGGACCTTTTCCTGCCTCTAATGGATATACACATATTTTAGTTGTTGTTGATTACGTTACTAAGTGGGTAGAAGCTATTCCAACCAGTAGTGTTGATCATAACACTTCTATTAAAATGCTTAAAGAAGTTATTTTTCCGAGGTTTGGAGTCCCTAGATATTTAATGACTGATGGTGGTTCACATTTTATTCATGGTTCTTTTCGTAAAATGCTTGCTAAATATGACGTCAATCATAGAATTGCATCTCCGTATCACCCACAGTCTAGTGGTCAAGTAGAATTGAGTAATAGAGAACTCAAATTAATTTTGCAAATGACTGTCAATAGGTCTAGAAAAAATTGGTCCAAGAAACTTGATGCTGCATTATGGGCCTATAGAACTGCATATAAAAATCCTATGGGTATGTCTCCGTATAAAATGGTATATGGAAAAGCATGTCACTTACCTCTCGAACTAGAACATAAGGCATATTGGGCTATTAAAGAGCTCAACTATGATTTCAAACTTGCCGGTGAAAAGAGGTTATTTGATATTAGCTCACTTGATGAATGGAGAACCCAAGCTTATGAAAATGCCAAGTTGTTTAAAGAAAAGGTTAAAAGATGGCATGACAAAAGGATACAAAAGCGTGAGTTTAATGTAGGTGATTATGTATTGCTATACAACTCTCGTTTAAGATTTTTTGCAGGGAAACTTCTCTCTAAATGGGAAGGCCCCTATGTTACCGAGGAGGTCTATCGTTCCGGTGCCATAAAAATCAACAACTTCGAAGGCACAAATCGGAAGGTGGTAAACGGTCAAAGAATCAAACATTATATCTCAGGTAATCCTATAAATGTTGAAACCAATATTATTGAAATCGTAACCCCGGAGGAATACATAAGGGACACTTTCCAGAACGTTTCAGACTCCGAAAAGGAATAGGTATGTGGTACGGTAAGTAAACTGACTCCAAAACAATTTTTAAGGCAATATTTATCCGTTTTGGAATATTTAGAAAAATAGAAAATTAAGTAGCAGTCCGGGAAGGACACGAGGGCCTCACGAGGGTGGAGGGCGCGCCCCCTACCTCGTGAGCACCTCGTGTGCCTTCCGGACTCCGTTTTCTTGCACAATACGTATTTTGGTCGGTAAAAATTCACTATATATTCTCTCGAAGGTTTTGACTCGCGTTTCACGCAAAAATCTCATGTCTTTGTTTCGAGTTGTTTTCTGTCAAGGATGTCAAGGCCAGGCACTATGTCGTCTCCCTCCTCCTCCAACCATGAGGGCAACGATGCTTGGCTAATGAAGATAGAGCTGAAGAGAGAAGGACCTATGGAGATCAAGAAGGATGAAGGGATCAAGAAGGCCGTGGACGACCAAGTTCCAGCAATAGAAGACACCCTTCAACTGGATCATAATCTTCTTACCCCTACAGAAATCGAAGCTTTCAAGATGATTGAGTTGGCTCGTATACAAAATAAGTATCTCACACGTGAAAATATTTTGTTGAAGGAGCATATCATCGCACTCAAGGGCATTATCCGCAAGTTAGAAGACCTTCTACGCTCGATGTGCAACTATCCATCATCAACAACACCTCCACCTTCTTCACCAACCAAGGAGATATAATAACATGGGTATGGGCACTCCCCTTGGCAACAACCAAGCTTGGGGGAGTGCCCCGGTATCGTATCACCATCACTTTTGTCTTTACCGTGTTTCTTAATTCAATCTTATTAGTAGTATTTTGATCTAGTAGAATAAAGTTTGTGGCATGATCTAGTTGTGAGTTTTGCTTTATTATCCTTCTATGTAATCGAGTCCGTGAGCTATATAATAAAGATTAGTGTTGAGTCAAGGGCTTGATTGTTTTGCCATGATCCTAAGTGAATAAAAGAAAAGAGAAAGAAATAAAAAGAAACAAAGAGATCCTATGGATCTCATGGAGAGTAATGAGCTCACATAGAAAAAGTATGATGAATAAAAGTTGTTGAGAGTTGACAAGCATAGTTTTGGTCATCGTTGCAATTAATAGGAAGTAATAAAGAAAGAGAGGTCTTCACATATAGATATACTATCTTGGACATCTTTTATGATCGTGAGCACTCATTAAAATATGACATGCTAAAGAGTTGACATTGGACAAGGAAGACAACGTAATGGGTTATGTTTTCTTACATTTGAGATAAATTATATTGTCTTGGATCTTCCAACATGATGAGCTTGCCTTTCCCCCTCATGCTAGCCAAATTCATTGCACCAAGTAGAGATACTACTTGTGCTTCCAAATACCCTTAAACCAGTTTTGCCATGAGAGTCCACCATATCTACCTATGGATTGAATAAGATCCTTCAAGTAAGTTGTCATCGGTGCAAAGAAATAAAAATTGCTCTCTAAATATGTATGATTGATTGGTGTGGGAGATATAAGCTTTATACGATCTTGTGATGTGGAAGTAATAAAAGTGATGGACTGCATAATAAAGGTTCATATCACAAGGGGCAATATAAGGTGACGTTCTTTCGCATTAAGATTTTGTGCATCCAACCATAAAAGCGCATGACAACCTCTGCTTCCCTCTGCGAAGGGCCTATCTTTTATCATTATCTTCTACCTTATGCAAGAGTCATGGTGATTTTCACCCTTCCTTTTTACACTTTATCCTTTGGCAAGCACAGTATGTTGGAAAGATCCTGGTATATATGGCTAATTGGATGTGAGTTTTCATGAACTATTACTGTTGACATTACCCTTAAGGTAAAACGTTGGGAGGCAAGACTATAAGCCCCTATCTTTCTCTGTGTCCGATTAAGACTCCAGACCCATAAGTATTGCATGAGTGTCAGCAATTTTGAAAGATTATATGATAGTTGAGTATGTGGACTTGCTGAAAAGCTCTTATACATTGACTCTTTCCTATGTTATGATAAATTGCAATTGCTTCAATGACCGAGCTTGTAGTTTGTTAGTTTTCAATGAAGTTTACGATTCATACTTGATATTGTGATTGAATTATTACTCTAGCATTAGAGATCATATGACAAAAATTATATAAGTTGATGTTATAAGAATGATCATGATGCCCTCATGTCCGTATTTTATTTTTATCGACACCTTCATCTCTAAACATGTGGACATATTTTTCGATTTCGGCTTTTCGCTTGAGGACAAGCGAGGTCTAAGCTTGGGGGAGTTGATACGTCCATTTTGCATCATGCTTTTATATCACTATTTATTGCATTATGGGCTATTATTTCACATTATGTCACAATACTTATGGCTATTCTCTCTTATTTTACAAGGTTTACATAAGGAGGGAGAATGCTGGCAGCTGGAATTCTGGGCTGGAAAAGGAGCAAATATTAGAGACCTATTCTGCACAACTCCAAAAGTCCTGAAACTCCACGGAACACCTTATAATAAATAATGAAAAATCCTCGCCAAAGATGAAGACCAGGGGGCCCACACCCTTCTCATGAGGGTGGGGGGCGCCCCCCCTAGGGCGCGCCCCCTACCTCGTGGGCCCCTGGAGGCTCTCCGATGACCATCTTCTCCTATATGAAGTCTTTCGTCGAGAAAAAGAATAAGAAGCAACCTTTCGGGATGAAACTCCGCTGCCACGAGGCGGAACCTTGGCAGATCCAATCTAGAGCTCCTGCAGAGCTGTTCCGCTAGGGAAACTTCCCTCTCAGAGGGGGAAATCATCGCCATCGTCATCACCAACGCTCCTCTCATCGGGAGAGGGCAATCTCCATCAACATCTTCATCAGCACCATCTCATCTCAAAACCCTAGTTCATCCCTTGTATCCGATTCTTGTCTTCAAGTCCAGGATTGGTGCTAGTAGTGTTAATTACTCCTTATAGTTGATGCTAGTTGGTTCAATTGGTGGAAGATCATATGTTCAGGTCCTTTATGCATATTAATACCCCTCTAATTATGAACATGTTTATGCTTTGTGAGTAGTTACGTTTGTTCCTGAGGACAAGGGAGAAGTCTTGCTATTAGTAGTCATGTGAATTTGGTATTCGTTCGATATTTTGATGAGATGCATGTTGTCTAGCCTCTAGTGGTGTTATGTGAACGCCGACTACATAACACTTCATCATTATTTGGGCCTAGAGGAAGGCATTGGTAAGTAATAAGTAGATGATGGGTTGCTAGAGTGACAGAAGCTTAAACCCTAGTTTATGTGTTGCTTCGTAAGGGGCTGATTTGGATCCATATGTTTCATGCTATGGTTAGGTTTACCTTAATACTTTTGTTGTAGTTGTGGATGCTTGCAATAGAGGTTAATCATAAGTGGTATGCTTGTTCAAGTAAGAATAGCACCCAAGCACCGGTCCACCCACATGTCAAATTATCAAATGCTGAACACGAATCATATGAACGTGATGAAAACTAGCTTGACAATATTCCCATGTGTCCTCGGGAGCACTTTTCCTTATATAAGAGTTTGTCCAGGCTTGTCCTTTGCTACAAAAAGGATTGGGCCACCTTGCGGCACTTTATTTACTTTTGTTATTTGTTGCTCGTTACAAATTATCTCATCACAAAACTATCTGTTACCACTTATTTCAGTACTTGCAGAGATTACCTTGCTGAAAACCATTTATCATTTCCATCTGCTCCTCGTTGGGTTCGACACTCTTACTTATCGAAAGGACTACGATAGATCCCCTATACTTGTGGGTCATCAATAGCCAATGAAGAAAAACGACGGAAATGGTGAAGACAATGCAAAGTTGAAGAATTGGAGCAACTGAGGAAAAACTCAAATTGAAGATTCTCAACATTTGGTGGTGGCGTGACCCACCGTATAAGAATGATGATTTCAAACACCCCGTACAATTGTCGTAGGGTTCTGAGAATCAAATTCTTCGTTAATTTCTTCACACTTAGAGTGTTATTCTTCATTGATTAAAGAAAAATGTTTATTCATGTGTTGCACATCTAAGTCATCAATTTTTCATAAGTGTTAGGATGAGTGTCCTTTTTCAAAGATAATATCATCAACATATATTTGGCACACAAACAATTCACCATCATAAGATTTAGTGAAAAGAGTTGGGTCAAGTGAACCGGGTTTGAAGCCTTTCTTCATGAGGAATTCCTTCAAGGTATCATACCACGCCCGTGGGGCCTGCTTGAAGCCATAGAGGGCCTTATTCAGTCTGAAGACTTTGTCAGGATGCTTTGGATCTTCAAAACTTGGGGGTTGAGCAACATATACTTCTTCCTCAAGCTTACCATTGAGGAATGCACTTTTCACATCCATTTGATATAAGATGATATCATGATGGTTAGCCTAAGCAAGTAATATGTGAATAGCATCAAGTCTAGCAACATGTGCAAAAGTTTCATCAAAATCAATTCCTTCAACCTGTGTGTAGCCTTGAGCTACAAGCCATGCCTTATTCCTCACCACAAGGCCATTTTCATCTTACTTGTTGCGGTAGATCCACTTTGTGCTGATGATATTGTGCTTGCGAGGATCTGGGCGTTTGACCAGTTCCCAGATGTTCTTGAGCTCAAATTGATGTAATTCCTCTTGCATATCTTGAATCCAACCAGGCTCCCGAAATGCTTCATCTACCTTAGTGGGCTCTGTGATAGAGACGAAAGCAAAGTGACAAAAGTTAGACAAATGTGAAGCTCTTGAGCGTGTGAGAGGACCTGGAATGTTGATGTCATTGATGATTTTCTCAATTTGCACTTCATTTGCAACGCGAGGATGAGTGGGTTGACATTGAGGAATTTGATCAGCATTTTCTTCAGCACCATTTTCCTCAGGTGCATCAGCGTGACGTTCTTCATGTTCTGGAATGACTTCTTCAGCAGATTCTTTAGTAGGAATGACATCCTGAGTAGCCTTGAACTTGATAGATTCCTCAGGCGGTATTTCATCTGTCACAGGAGGTAGGTGCTCTCTTTGTGAGCCATTAGTTTCATTGAACCGCACATCTACAGTTTCAACAACCTTGTGATGACAGGTGTTGAAGACTCTGTAGGTGTGCGAGTCCTTACCATAACCGAGCATAAAATCTTCATGTGCTTTCGGTGCAGACTTAGAACTATGATGAGGATCTCTAATCCAACATTTAGCACCGAAGACTTTGAAATAACTCACATTGGGTTTCTTTTCAGTGAGAAGTTCATATGCTGTCTTCTTGAAGAATTTGTGAAGATATACCATGTTGATGATATGGCACGCAGTATCAATTGCCTCAGGCCAGAAGCGAGGAGGCGTCTTGTACTCATCAAGCATAGTGCAGGCCATCTCAACAAGAGTCTTGTTCTTGCGCTCCACGACGCCATTTTGCTGAGGAGTATAAGGAGCAGATAACTCATGAGTAATATCGAGTTCATCAAGATAGTCATCAAGGCCAGTGTTCTTGAACTCAGTTCCATTATCACTTTTGATGTGCTTGATCTTCACACCAAAGTTGGTTGAAGTCCTCGAGGAAAATCGTTTGAAGACTTCCTGCACTTCAGTTTTGTAAGTGATGATATGCACCCATGTATATCAAGAATAATCATCAACAATAACAAAGCCCTATAAGGATGTAGCATTAGTAAATGTGGCATAGTGGGTAGGGCCAAAGAGATCCATGTGAAGTAATTCAAATGGTCGAGAAGTAGTCATGATAGTCTTCGCTGGATGCTTGGCCTTGGTCATCTTTCCAGCTTCACAGGCTCCGCACAAGTGATCCTTGAGGAATTTGACATTTTCAATGCCAATGACATGCCTCTTCTTCGCGAGCGTGTGCAAATTCCTCATGCCATCTTGACCAAGTCGACGATGCCATAGCCAGCCTTCTGAAGCTTTTGCAAGTAGACATGTAGCAGGTTGTGGTCCTGTAGATAAATCAACAATATACAAATCTCCTCTTCTAAAGCCTTCGAAGACTTTGGAATTGTTAGCTTCCATGATCACAACACAACGATACTTGCCAAAGACAACAACCATATCAAGATCACAAAGCATTGAGATAGACATGAGGTTGAACCCTAAGGACTTGACAAGCATGACTTTGTCCATGTGTCGATCCTTTGAGATTGCAACCTTACCTAGACCCAATACCTTGCTTTTGCCTTTGTCAGCATTGGTGATATGCTTCAGATGTGATGGACATAAAGCAGAGTCCATCAATAAGCTCCTGTCACCAGTCATGTGATATGTACATCCACTATCGAGGACCCACTCAGTGGCTTTGGGTTGATCATCCTTTGATCCTTTTGCCATGAAGCAATAGGTGGGAGCGTAGTCCTCATCCCCGTAATCAGTAGTGTTGGGGAGGTCCTTTTCTTCAGAGTTGAAGATGGACTTGCTAACGAACGCAGTAGCGAGGGCTAGGCTCGCCACACCAGAGTCTGACTCCTCAAATTCCTCCTCTTCCTCATTTTCCTCAGATTCAGCCTCAGAGTTCATTTCCTTGCCAATGAACGCCCGAGCCTTCTTGGATCTGCTCTTCTTGTGAGATGAGGACTGAGGGAGTCCTGGATTAGGGGGTGTTCGGGTAGCCGGACTATACCTTCAGCCGGACTCCTGGACTATGAAGATACAAGATTGAAGACTTCGTCCTGTGTCCGGATGGGACTTTCCTTGGCGTCGAAGGCAAGCTTGGCGATGCGGATATTCAAGATCTCCTACCATTGTAACCGACTCTGTGTAACCCTAACCCTATCCGGTGTCTATATAAACCGGAGGGTTGTAGTCCGTAGGCAATCAACTCCATACACAACAATTATACCATAGGCTAGCTTCTAGGGTTTAGCCTCCTTGATCTCATGGTAGATCTACTCTTGTACTACCCATATCATCAATATTAATCAAGCAGGAGTAGGGTATTACCTCCATCGAGAGGGCCCGAACCTGGGTAAAAACACCGTGTCCCTTGTCTCCTGTTACCATCCGGCCTTGACTCACAGTTCGGGACCCCCTACCCGAGATCCGCCGGTTTTGACACCGACATTGGTGCTTTCATTGAGGGTTCCTCTGTGTCGTCGCCTTTAGGCCCGATGGCTCCTTTGATCATCAACAACGATACGGTCCAGGGTGAGACTTTTCTCCCCGGACAGATCTTCGTCTTCGGCGGCTTCGCTCTGCGGGCCAATCCACTCAGCCACCTGGAGCAGATCGGAAGCTACGCCCCTGGCCATCAAGTCAGGTTTGGAAGCTTAAACTACATGGCTGACATCCGCGGAGACTTGATCTTCGATGGGCTCGAGCCACGGCCAAGCGCGCCGCACTATCTCGAGGGGCATGATCTAGCTCTGCCCCCGGACAGTGTCCTGGAGGCCGCACACGCATCGGTTCCGACCCCTAACACGGAGCCTACTGCGCCAATTGAGGATGAGCGGTTGGACGTCACCTCGGGGGCTGCGATCCCGAAAGCGATCGAGCCGAACGCTAGCCCCGCACTCTACACGACCCGTGACTCCGAGGATCCGGACTCCTTCCCGGACTCCGAACCCCCCGCGCCCCTGCCAATCGAATCCGATTGGGCGCCGATAATGGAGTTCACCGCCGCAGACATCTTTCAGCACTCGCCTTGTGGCGATATCCTGAACTCTCTCAAGTCTCTCTCCTTATCAGAAGAGCCCTGGCCGAACTACGGTCAGCGAGGATGGGATACGGACGATGAAGAAATTCAAAGCCCACCCACCACCCACTTGGTAGCCACTGTCGACAATTTAAACGACGTGCTCAACTTCGACTCCGGAGACATCGACAGCATGGATGACGATGCAGGAGATACAGACGAACCAACGCCCATAGGGCATTGGACAGCCACCTCATCTCACGATGTTTACATGGTGGATACCCCTAAAGGAAGCGACAACGAGGAAAAAGGGGATGGGATGGGAGATCAACCCCCCGAAAAACAATCAAAGCGTCGGCGTAAACGCCGACCCAAGCCCCGCCTCGACAAAAACCCAGCCATAGAGCAGGACGAGCCGGTAGACGACGAGCGGGCCTTAGAGCAACCGTCTGAACAGGGCAACACGGATAGAGAAACCGAACATCCCTCCTCCAGCGAAAACGACATTCCAGACGACCTCACGCCGAATAAACCTATGGAGCAGAAGAATCTCCACGAGAGGCTCGTTGCAACTGCACGCAGCCTAAAAAAGCAGAAGCGGAAGCTAATAACAGCAGAAGATGCACTTCGGATTAGATGGAGCAAAGTAATCAATACCACAGATAAGTACGGTGACAGTCGCCGCACTAAAAGCTATCCAAAAAGAAAGCTACTGCCTGAATTCGACGAAGAGGCCCTAGAGCCCTCGCATTCAAAAAATGAAAAAGCCACACGGTCGGATAGACAACCCCATAAAGCGGCAAGCGGCGCCGCACCTAAATCGGCATGCGACCCACTTAAGGATTCACATCATGGCCCAGTCAGGTCCATTTATGGGCCAAGAAAGCAAGCTCTCGTAAGCAACACTATGAAGCTATCATCAGAATCCGGCACACCCAAATACAGGGGTGCCGCACACCCCCTATGTTTCACCGATGAGGTTCTGGACTATGAATTCCCAGAGGGATTCAAACCCGTAAATATAGAGGCATATGATGGAACAACAGACCCTGGAGTTTGGATCGATGATTATATCCTCCACATACACATGGCTAGAGGAGATGATCTCCACGCCATAAAATATTTACCCCTTAAGCTTAAAGGGCCAGCCTGGCATTGGCTTAAAAGCCTTCCCGAAAACACAATTGGAAGCTGGGAAGAGCTCGAGGATGCTTTCCGAGCAAACTTTCAAGGGACCTATGTCCGCCCTCCGGATGCAGACGATCTTAGTCACATAACTCAACAACCTGGAGAATCAGCTCGGCAGTTCTGGAATAGATTCCTCACTAAAAAGAATCAGATAGTCGACTGTCCGGACACCGAAGCCTTAGCAGCTTTCAGGCATAACGTCCGAGGTGAATGGCTCGCCAGACACCTCGGCCAAGAAAAGCCAAGAACAATGGCCGCACTAACAAGCCTCATGACCCGCTTTTGTGCAGGAAAGGATAGCTGGTTGGCAAGGTGCAGACCCAGCGACCCAAGTATATCCGAAACTAGGGATGGAAACGGAAAACTGCGACGCAACAAGGACCGTCACTGGACTAAGGACAAAAGTCCGAAGAGCACGGCAGTCAATGCCGGATTCAAAGGCTCATGACGAAATCAGGAAAAATCGCCCCCCCCAGGATAACAGGGACGATCCATCCAACCTAAATAAAATCCTGGACAGGATATGTCAGATACACAGTACTCCCGGGAAGCCTGTTAACCATACCCACAGAGACTGTTGGGTTTTCAAACAATCCGGCAGACTCAATGCCGAACACAAGGGGCTCGACACACCAAGCGAATACGAGGACGAACCCCAAAAGCAGAGCACCAGGAAACAAAAGAACTTCCCACAAGAAGTAAAAACAGTGAACTCACTTCACATAACAAAACGTGCGGCGCCTGTAAAGGTACGCAGCACACGGTCCATCCCCAAAGGGTCCTGCCACTGGTTGTCAAAACCGATCATCTTCGATCAGCTAGATTATTCTAGGAATATCAAGAATGTAGGCTGGACTGCCTTGATACTCGATCCAATAATTGGCGGACTCCAGTTTTCAAATGTCCTTATGGACGGCGGCAGTGGACTAAACCTGATATATCAGGATACAATCCAGCACATGGGGATAAACCCAGCAAGAATCTACCGCAGCAAAACCTCCTTTCAAGGGGTAATACCTGGTCCGGACACCCACTGTATGGGTTTTCTCCGGATCACAGTCACATTCGGCTCTGCCGATAACCTCCGCCGTGAAAACTGACCTTCCATATCGTCCCGTTTTCAAGTCGCTATCAAGCACTACTGGGACGCGAAGCTTTCGCTTGCTTTAACGCAATACCGCACTATGCATCTCTTACGCTTAAGATGCCCGGTCCACGAGGCATCATCTCTTTAAAGGGGAAGCACTAAAGTGCGCCTCCCCAAGCGGAGGACTGTGCGGCCGCTTTGATAACCCCACAGCAAAATGGCCTCACCGGCCAAAAAACTTCGAAATAGGTCCTTCAAGACCACGAACGCGGATAGACGAGTCCGGTGCAAAGTCATCATTGATGCAGGCCTAGAAGCCATATACCCCCGCACTAGGGGCTCCACGCATATACAATAAGAGACAATAAAGCTCAATCTTATATATCTTACTTTATACTTTGCTTATTTTAAACTTTTTCGGCACGACCCGTTTTAAACTTAGTTCCTCTCTTTTACAGATGAACGTCGTGCGGTGCCCGTCTAGGATATGGCACAACGGAGACACAGGTGCAGATGTGCAGTAGGGACCCGTCCTAAAGGATTCTTTTTAGATTAAGACCCTGCGTAAACCTTTTTTACTGTCTCTTGTTGCTACACATCCCCTGGTTTTTTTCTTTCTGATATAACCAAGGAGGAGGTTGGCGTCTTGGCATGTGGCCACGTCAGAATTTTTGCACGTACCTGGACACTAGGGGCTTTTTTATTAAAGAGTGTTGTTTCGCCCGCACTCATAAAGACCAAACACCTTAGGGAGTGTTCGGCGTCGCGAGTTTTGGCATTATATGCATCAGCTCCGAATCATGTATTTGGTCAAATGTTGGCTTGCCCGGCTCCTGAGTTCGGCTACCTTACGTTCCGCTCTATCGGCTAAGGTAGCACCAGGAGAACTACTGCGATTGTGCCCCCGGTTCGGCCAGGGCGAGCACCTCAGTAGAGAAAGCCGAAAACTGACTGTCATGATGTAGCGTGAGACTGGTCAGCCACTCGATGACCTATCGGAATCTATCGGATTCCTCCGCTTTAACGAAGGGCCGCTTCCCGGTCAGGCACATACGCGCCCCGAATTTGGACGAGTGCATTTGCCACCAAGGAGCTACCTAAAGAGTCTCATTGTCAAACTCCTATGGCTAAGTGAAAGTGTTAAAGCATTATAGTCCGGTTGCCTGGCCCGCTGCGCTATCACCTCCTTTGTAGGACCAAGACATTGGGTTAAGTGTGAAAATGCGTCTTCTACGAGCACCCCCGCACTATGTGCGTGGGGGCTGAAGCCAACGACTGCCATCTTTCAGATTCTATATATATATATATATATCTATCTTAAAACGGCCGCACAGGAGGTGTTCCCAATACTTGGAGGCACAAGTATAAAAAAGGCCACTACAGTTTATCAAAATATTACTTTATAATTACATATGCTATCATAACATAGCATCTTTCGGGCACTGCGTCTCTATTACACGAGCGCCTTCAAGAACTTCCTGAAAATAGTGCTCGGAGGATACTCGGCTTTTGTCCGAATCTCGGGACGCAACAACGGTGGTCTCCATCTCTGCCCAGTATGTCTTAACACGGGCAAGAGCCATCCTAGCGCCCTCTATGCATGCTGACCTCTTCATTGCATTTATACGCGGCACCGCGTCAAGGAATTGCTGCACCAAGCTGAAATAACTCTTCGGCTCCGATCTCCCAGGCCACAGATGACCCATGACGTACTTCATGGCGAGTCCAGATAACCTATTCAGTTCGGCCCATTGAGCCAAACGATCATCCATTGCCAGTGGACGCTCTGGATTGTGAAACTGCAACCAGAAAAGCTTTTCCACTTCGTGATCTTTCTGATCTCGAAAGTGTTCGGTCGCATCAGCAGCACTCGCTGCCAAGTCCAGATAGGTATCCTCCACACTCCACATCCGGTCAAACAGAGCAAACTTCGGATCACAAAACTTCCTCCGCAGCATAAAGGGCTTTCCAGCCGCAATCTGTTCGTCCTGACGCAGCTCCTCCTTCGCAGCTCTCATCGCAGAGCGAGCGTCCTTGGCATCGGCAGCGGCCTTCTCTAAGTCCGTCTGTCTCGCCCGGTCTTCTTTCTCAAGAAGTTTGCAACGGTCCGTAGCGCTCTTTAACTTCTCGGCCATCTCGGCCATCTCTTCTTTGCTTCGGTAGTGAGCAGCCTGTTCGGCTCTCAGCTCTTCAAGGGCCTTCTCGGCAGCCGCATCGCTTTTTCTGGCTTGCTCCTTAGCTCGGGCAAGTTCTGCCCTAAGATTCTCCATGGCGGCCGTACCATCTGCGTCAAGCACACACATTGTAAGACACTGGCATGAAGCTCCTCTTACCTGATGCCGCCCGAAGAATTACATACCTTGAGCCTCATCAAGCCGCTTGTTGATAAGCACGATGTCGGCATCTGCCACGTCCAGTTGCCGCTTTAGTTCGGCCACATCATCAGTTCGGCTTGATTTCGGACACCTCGCCACCTACATTCAAAGGCGACATCTTAGACCTGGGATTATGATCCTCTGCGTGCCGTCATTTATTGACAACGCGCAAAGTCTCAGGGGCTACTATCTACACAGGGTGCATCTTACTTATGTGCAACTGACAAAAGTGTACATTATCTAACATACCTCAAAACCCGTCAGTAAACTTTTGACGGCCTCATGCAATCCGCTTTCTGCGGATGAATTCCTTTCAATCACCGTGCCCATCAATGCACGGTGCTCCTCTGAGATAGAAGCTCGCCCTAGCAGAATCTTTAGCTCCTCCGGCCGAACACCAGATGGTGCCGGACTTGTCCTATGGCCTCTTTCGAAGGCCGGACGCGGAGAGCCTTGGGGGGCCACATAGCTATCTTCCGCCCCTGCCGGATTCAGAGAAACCCTCCGCGACGACACCTCAGGGTCGCCCGCCTCGCTAGGCGGTACGGCAGGGGGAGGCGTCCCGCTCTCCATCATCTCCGGAAGAAGATCCCCCGAAGACGAGCTCTGCTGAGAAGGGCTGAGGTCCGAGCTACAAGGTAAAATTTTGGTTAATCTTCTCAGATATAAATCAAGGATTTCTCTCATCCCTCAAAAGTAAAACCTTTCTCTACTTACGGCTCGCTGGAGGGCTGATCCCCTTGAGGGCGTAGTTTGGCCGAGGAACTCCCCGGCGTCGGACCCTCTGACGAGGATTTTCTCCCCCGTTTCGAGGCCATGGTTTTCGGGTCATCAGAGGCGGCTCTCTTCTTCCCCTTTGGAGAGGAATTGTCGGTTCCTCCCTTCGGAGCAGCTTCCTTCGAGGAGGCCATAGCTTCCTTGTCCTCCCCCTCCAAAGGCATTATCTCCAGCATCCTGACCAGCACGGGATCCGGCCTGGTTTTAGGAAGGGGAGCCGGACACCTGATCAGCTTTGCCTTCGCTATCCACTCCTATTTAAAAGGACGGCTCTTTTAGGGGCAAGTTTATAACAATTATACAGATAGAAGGTCCGGGCACAAGGTTGCTTACTTGAGTATCCGGGCGATTGCAGCTTAGGCCTGCGTCCTCGGTTAAATCCGGACACATCTCTTGTGATCCGAAGAGCAGTCTATACATCTCCGCGGGCGTTGCGCCCATAAAATTCTGGAGAGCTCGCGGTCCCTCTGGATTAAACTCCCACAGGCGAAGGGGGCGACGTTTGCCGGGCAATATTCGGCGAATCAGCATGACCTGCGTCACCTTGACCAAACTAAGGTCTCCTCCCAAGAGATACTTAATTCGGCCCTGTAACAGGGGCACGTCTTTGGATAAACCCTAATCTAATCCTTTGTTGACCCATGATGCTAGCCGTGATGGGGGACCCGAGCGAAAGGCAGGAGGCTCCGCCCACTTGGCGCTCCTGGGAGCGGTGATATAGAACCACTCTTGTTGCCACAAGCCGAGATCCTCTTGAAAGGAGCCCTCGGGCCATGGAGCATCAGCATTCTTACTTATGATAGTGCCTCCACACTCTGCGTGCCGTCCCTCGATCATCTTCGGCTCCACTCCAAAAGTCTTGAGCCATAATCCGAAGTGAGGAGTAACACGGAGGAACTCTTCGCACACAACGATGAATGAGGAAATGTGGAGGATGGACTCTGGAGCTAAGTCATGAAATTCCAGCCCGTAATAAAACAGCAGCCCCCTCACGAAGGGATCCATCGGGAAGCCTAACCCCCGAAGGAAGTGTGACATGAACACTATGCTCTCACCGGGCTGGGGACTGGGAATAGCCTGCCTTTGAGCAGGAAACCTATGCAGAATTTCGGCGGTCAAGAACTTAGCCTCTCTCAACTTTAGCACGTCCTCCTCCGTGATGGAGGAGGGCATCCATCGGCCTTGAAGGTCGGAACCGGACATTGTCGAAGGTCCGAAGCACCTGGAATCTGGAACCTAGGGTGTTGGAACTCGAGGCGACGGGCGAACTCGTTTGAAATTGGAAAAAGGAGTAAGGCCTTGGTCTCTTTATAAGAGGTTGAATACCAGGAGCCCTCCCCGTAACCGTTTGGGACTCACCTTTAATCGAGAAAACGTGCTAACGGGCATGATTGGGTTACCACGTCCGTATTGATGAGAATCCCGTAAAAGGGGGGCACACGATCTCTGCTTTAACAAGACGTGCCAAGGAAACCGCCTCACAAAATACGCTGAGGTGGAAAAGTAAAAACGATTCCAGTGAAGGACTTGGCTGTAGTGTGATGACGCACTGTGGAATACGTCAGCAGATTTGATTTGTGTTAATATTATTCTCTCTATGGTAATATGTGGAAGCTTATTTTGCAGATCCAGACACTACTCTTGGTGTTTACAATCTTCTATGAAGGACTTGGAGGAGGAACCCGCCTTGCAATGCCGAAGACAATTTGCGCGCCGGACTCGTCGTCATTGAAGCCTGGTTCAGGGGCTACTGAGGGAGTCCTGGATTAGGGGGTGTTCGGGTAGCCGGACTATACCTTCAGCCGAACTCCTGGACTATGAAGATACAAGATTGAAGACTTCGTCCCGTGTCCGGATGGGACTTTCCTTGGCGTGGAAGGCAAGCTTGGCGATGCAGATATTCAAGATCTCCTACCATTGTAACCGACTCTGAGTAACCCTAACCCTATCCGGTGTCTATATAAACCGGAGGGTTGTAGTCCGTAGGCAATCAACTCCATACACAACAATCATACCATAGGCTAGCTTCTAGGGTTTAGCCTCCTTGATCTCGTGGTAGATCTACTCTTGTACTACCCATATCATCAATATTAATCAAGCAGGAGTAGGGTATTACCTCCATCGAGAGGGACCGAACCTGGGTAAAAACATCGTGTCCCTTGTCTCCTGTTACCATCCGGCCTTGACGCACATTTCGGGACCCCCTACCCGAGATCCGCCGGTTCATGTCCCTTGTAGGTTCTGATGACGAGGACTTTGAAGATTTCTTCTTCTTCTTTGAATCATCAGAACTGTAATCCTTCTACTTCTTCTTTGATCCATTTTCCCACTGAGGACAATCTTGAATGTAGTGTCCAGGCTTCTTGCATTTGTGGCAGAGTCTCTTCTTATAATCATGGGATGAGGAATCTGTTCTCAAGTCACCACTTCTTGAGGATTTACCAAAGTGACCAAGTCTTGAGAACTTTTGGAACTTCCTAACAAGCATAGCTAGCTCCTGGCCCAGTTCTTCATGGTCACCAAGTCTGCTGTCAGAATCTTCACCATCAGATTCAGACACTGCCTTGGCCTTCAGAGCACATGATCTACCATAGCTTGGTCCATAGAGATCTCTCTTCTTAGCAAGCTAGAAATCATGAGTGTTTAGTCTCTCGAGGATATCGGCGGGATCAAGTGACTTGTAGTCTCCATGTTCTTGTATCATCAATGCCAAGGTATCAAATGAGGAATCAAGCGATCTCAGTAATTTCTTCACCACCTCATGGTTGGTGATATCAGCGGCACCAAGTGCTTGAAGCTCATTTGAGATGTCAGTGAGGCGATTGAAGGTCTACCGAACATTTTCATTGTCGAGTCTTTTTGAAGTGGTTGAAGAGATTTCGAAGAACGTCAACTCGAGAGTCACGCCGTGTTGAGACTCCCTCATTGACTTTGGACAACATGTCCCAAATAAGCTTAGCTGTCTCCAAAGCACTCACTCTGCCATACTGCCCTTTGCTCAGATGGCCACATATGATATTCTTCGCTTGAGAGTCGAGTTGCTTGAATCTCTTCACATCAGCAGCGTTGATGGTGGGAGTGACAGAGGGAACACCATTCTCCACAACGTACCAGAGATCGTTATCAATTGCCTCAAGATGCATGCGCATCTTATTCTTCCAGTAGGGCTAGTCCGTCCCATCGAAGGTAGGACACCCAGCAGAAACCTTGATCATACCTGCGGTCGACATAACTAAAACTCCAGGCGATTAAACCAAAATCACACAGAACAAGGGAGTACCTTGCTCTGATACCAATTGAAAGTGCGTTATATCGACTAGAGGGGGGCTGAATAGGCGATTTTTATGAATTCTTCACTGAGGAATTTACAGGTTAGGAAATTCCTAAGTGAAGAACTACTTGCAGTGGAATAAGTACTCAGAAGTAACCATAACAGAACATGAGCATGGTATTCATTATGAAATGAAAAACAAGCACAACGTATTAAAAGCGTAAACACAGGATAACACAGGATGAAGACAAACAGACTGAAGAAATTGAACTGAGGAAGTTGAGAAAGTCTTCAGTCAAAGTCTTCAAACAGATATGAACAAGCTCACAACACAGAAATGAGGAAATGAAAGGGTTGAAGAAATGGAACCAGGTAGCTTGGTGAAGACAATGATTTGGTAGACCAGATCCAACTGTTGTGACAGATGTACGTCTGGTTAGGGCGGCTAGGTATTTGAACATGAGCACACACAGTCCCGGACACCCAGTTCTGAACACGCAGTCCAGAACACTCAGTCCGCACCGTATTCCCCTTGAGCTAAGGTCACACAGACCTCCCCAATTACTCATGGTAAGTCTTTAGGTGACTTCCGAACCTTCACAGACTAGGTCACTCGGCGATCCACAATTTCCTCTTGGATGTTCTAGACCATGACGCCTAACTGTCTGGAAGATGCACAGTCTTCAAAGGTAACAAGTGTCAGATCCACACAGGATCAATCTCTTTAGTGATGCTCAATCACTTGGGGTTTGTAGGTGTTTGGGTTTGGGTTTTCCTCACTTGATGATTTCCTCTCAAAGTCCTCGGAGGATGGGATGCTCTCAAATGACAAGTGTCAGTTTCTCTCGGAGCAGCCAACCAGCTAGTGGTTGTAGGGGGCGGCTATTTATAGCCTAGGGAGCAGCCCGACATGATAAGACATAAATGCCCTTCAATGATATGACCGTTAGGTGGGTAGATATTTTGGTACAGCTCGCACATAACACAGCAACATTCGGAATTTTGAGTATCAAATTCCTCAGGGCTATCATGTTCCTCACTGTGTAGGCAATCCGCACTGGCGAATTCCTAACTCCTCAGTCAGAACAAATTGCTCAGAGACTAGAAGAACTTCGTCTCTGTCACTAAAGAAATTGACTGAGATGTATGAGATTTCCAATGGCTTCACTCGAAGGGATTGGTAGGTGTAGGATTTGAGTTGAGCACCACTTGGAAAATTTTCCTTAGTATTTCCTCGGCCCCCTTTAACAGTACGGTGTTTCCTATGTCTCAAGAAAGTGAAAATGAAACTACGAAAACAAAAGTCTTCACGCTTCATGTTCCTCGAATGAATACCAAGTCTTCAGGATTACACCAATTTCTTTATTTTCAAAGTCTTCAGAAAGTCTTCAGTCGAAGAACATCATTTTTAGGGGACAACTTTCTCTGTAAATATCAAACTCCTCATAGACTTATAGACCTGTATACACTCACAAACACATTAGTCCCTTGACCTATAAGTCTTCGATACACCAAAATCACTAAGGGGCACTAGATGCACTTACAATCTCCCCCTTTTTGGTGATTGATGACAATATAGGTTAAGTTTTCAACGGGGATAAACATATGAAGTGTAAATACCGAAATTGAGGAATTTGATTGCAAGATATAGAAGAACTCCCCCTGACGATGTGCATAGTGAGGAATTTGCTTTTGAAGCAATGTACACTTGAAGAGTAGAATCATGGAGATCTCCCCCTATATCTTGTAATTCATACACGCATTTAACATATAATATGAAGAGTTTGAAATGCATGATGAAATATGGTGACTGATGTGATTCAACATGCTTGCATTAACATTAATGAGGAATAAGCATGTAGAAAAAAACTCAGCAAAAGTATTAGACCACCATAGAGTTTAAGTTTACAACTCGATCGAATAAAGTCTCAGAAGAACGAGAGTTGTAACTTAGAAAAAACGCCCATATTAGTAGACCCGCTTGAAGACTAACTCAAATTTCTCCCCCTTTGTCATCGAATGACCAAAAGGATCAAAAATTAGGACTAACGCCCCTGAAGAATATCAAGTTGATGGAGGAGCGCCAGCGTTGTTGGGGTCGTTTGTCGTTGTAGGGCCTGCCGCAGTGTCGTCCAAGTCTTCATACTCGTCAGTGTCGTGGGATGAAGAATAGGAGCTGACCACCAAGGTAGGAACTTTGAACTTCTTGGATTTCTTTGGAGGAGGTGCAGACCAGTCAAAGTTATCCTTGAGACCCATTTGCTTCAGATCTTCTTCGCCATACAGATGTGATAAGACAGCCCAGGTGCGACCGAAAACTTCATGGAGGTAGTATTGGTTTTTCTTCACTACATTATGTGTAGCAGTCATGTTGTGAAGAATTGAACCAAACTGACGCTTAACCCATTTATGGTTGTGATCCACCTTCTGGTGAAGACTAAGAAGCAGCTCACGGTCAGTCATCACTCTTGGAGCTGTGGCTTGAGGAGTAGACTTGGGTGCATTTGCAGTAGAGTCATGAGTGGCAGAGTCATCATTGGTGGAATAAGATGCAGCTTTGCGAAACAGACCATCCAATGGACGAATGCCTTCATCAATGACAATAGGTGCCTTGCCATTTTCATCAGTTGAAGTAAAAGCCTGCTTGAGGACTTCAATCGGGGGCAGGTAGCTGAGGTGATTCTGAAAATCAGCCTTGTAGTTGAGTGAAGACCTTGTTCTGAGGAATCTCATAATCCAAGGAGCATAAGGCTTCAACTCAAACGGACAGAGTGCAACATTTGCCAGAGTCCTCATGGAGAAATCATAAAAATTGACAGGAATGCTATGAATGATGTTGAATAGCAGATTCTTCATGATGCCAACAACTTCCTCATCAGATGAGTCATGGCCTTTGATAGGACTCATTGTCCTCGTCAGAATGAGATAGACTATTATGGGCACATAGAGTAAGTCCTTTACGAGGAATTTGGTCCTTGGGGCTTGACCGGGCTGCAGAGGCTTCATTAACACTTGCATGTAATGAGCAGTGAGTTCAGGTTCTTGGGACAGGCAGCGAGCTCCTTCACTGGGTGGACTGATGGGCAGGGCATGAAGCAATTCAGAGGCCGGTGCCTTATAATGAGTATTATCGGTCATCCAGTCCAAGACCCAGGTGTTGATATCTTCAGGATCACCGGTGATGTGTAGTGTCGCATAGAAATGAAGAATGAGCTCTTCATTCCAATCAACAATGTCAGAGAAAAAGTTGAGGAGGCATGCGTCATGAAGCACGCCGAGCATAGGAGAGAAGCAAGGCAATGATTCCATGTCCACGTGAGGAATATACTCATGGTAGAAGATTTTGTCCTTGTTGAAAAGTAGTGAAGAATAGAAATTTTCCTGGCTGGCAGTCTAGAAGCGCTTCTTCCTAAGACGAGCAGAGTCATAGGGATTGTAGTCAGTGAAGAATACATGCTCGCCAAAGAAGTCATCAGCCTTGAATTTTTGCTTCTTCAAGAATGGATCCTTTGGCTTGGGGTGAGGAGTGTCAGTCAATTGCATCACAACCTCAGGGATCTCAATCTCAGGTTCCGCATGCCAAGGAATTTCAGGTTCTTCTTCAGTGGCAGCCTAGGACTTCAATTCTTCATTTACATTTTCATCAGCACTAGTGGTTGGAATTTCTTCATGGATAGACGGAGTTGCACGAGGTTCGTCAGATCCCATTTGTACTTCAGTAGCTACAGGGGACTGAGGAATTTGTTGAAGAGGTGTGAACAGAGGAGATTTGGGGTGCGGACTTTCCCAAAAGTCATCATTCATCACTGGAGTAGTGCTTCCAATGTCCACATCTTCATCTTTTCTTCAACGCCGACCTCTTCAGCAGTAAACTGAGGCATGGGCGAGGAGACAATTGGTGTTGAAGGGATTGCATCCACTTCAATTTCTTCATCTAGCTGTTCTGACGAAGCAGCTGAGGGAATGTCATCTTCTGATTCACTTGGCATCACATATTCTTCATCAAAAGGAACAAGGTCCTTTGATGGCATGGTTTAGATAGGAACATCATCAATTGGGTTGTCAAATGAGCTAGTCAATGGCTTCATCTTCTTCGGGGCTGAAGAACCTGATGAAGTTGATGCCTTCCTTTTCTTCATAGCTGCACGCTTTGCAGCCTTGGTCTTCTTCACATCTGATGCAGATGGAAGGATCGGAGTTGGTGTAGGCGCAGGAGGAGCAGAGGAATTTGGCTGAATTTCTTCAGGCGCAACTGATGAAGTTTCCCTGACGTCTTCACTTTCTTCAGGCACAACACTAGTGGTTGCCCTGGCAATTTCTTCAGTGGCTGGAATGCAGTCATCAGCCCTGGAATTAACATTTTCTTCAGCAGCCTAAGTGTCATTAGCGATGCTGGCATTTTCTTCAGTAGGCTGAGCAGATGCAGCAGCCTAAGGAATTTCTTGGTGCGATTGGGCAGCAATAGTGGAGGTGAAGTTGTCAGCGAGTCTCACAAAACGAACCTTGGCTCCCAGCCAATCAGCATGGTATGCGTCAAAGTCATCACTGAGCTTCTTGATCTCAGACTGCATATTGATGAGTTCTTCAGTTATCACAGAGACAACATTTTTCTTCAGGAAGCGCTCCTTCTTGTACTACGCTTTCTTGATCTGCCTGGCCTTTTCAAACTTCCATTTTTCTTCTTGAATGAAGTGAGTCATCATATGACTTTGGCCAGGAGTCAACTTGAAATCAGGCATGGGAGTGTTGGGGTCCTTGTGCCAGAGATCAATGTAATCAAGGATCAACTTTGGATCCAAAAGCAGAGGCACACTTGTGCCTTTGGCTCTAGCGGCCCTGACTTGTCTGTCTCTGATTATTTCAGCAAGTTCTTCATCATCAGCTTCATCTTCATCAGACAGTACTTGAAAAGTGACATGCTTCTTTTGGGGACTTGGTCGAGAGCCTCGTCCAGTAGTTGCCTCGGTCTTCAACAGAGTGGGACCAGTTGAAGAATGCAGTGGTGCTGAGGAACTAGCAGATGCTCCTAAGGAAATAGAGACGCCTGCTGTCCTTTGGCACGTGGCGAGATGCGCAGGAGCAGAGGATTTGGTTGGAGAAGCTGAGGGCTTTGGCGGAGGAGCTGAGGACTTTGGAGCAGGAGCAGCATGAGGAGTTGGTCATGAGGGCTTTGAAGAAACTGGTCGTGAGGGCATTGCTGAGGAACTTGGCCGTGAGGGCATTTGGGTTGAAGCACTTGGCTTATAAGTAGGCTTCTTTGGCATAGCCTTCTTGGGCTTACTTGCAGAGGCCTCAGCAGTGGCAGCAGCAGCAGAGTCTTCATTGAATTTCCTCACTACTTCTCTTTCTTGTCTGGACAACTTGGCCTGGCGCTTGGCCCATTCATCAGGGTAATCCCCACCGCGCTTGAGGCTGGTGGGATCTGCTTCTTGGCCTGGTGCCAATGGAGGTCTTGGGCATGGAGGATTGAGAGCGAATCTCTTCATGTACTTGGGAGTAACATACATGTACTCCCTCCACTCTCTTGCCCATCTCCTCTCTATTCTTTGAATGCGCACCTTGCACTGATTTTTTTCCTCCTTACCAAACTTGGCATCATCAGGAGTGCAATAGTCCTTGTATATATCATCAGGGATCTCAAAAGCAGTATTGACCTCAGGCCTCTTTCCTCCCTTCTGTGGCTTCGTTCCATCAGCCATTTTCTTCAGATGAGGAATTTGAACAATGGAATTATCTAAAGATGTATGCAACTTTTCTTCGAGGAACGCTGCAAATGAGTTAAGTTGATGAGAACCTAGTGATTCAGCAGCTGACATGAGTACCTGTGAACAGAGTATAGTTGCGAGAAATATGGAGAGGTCATATGCGTTCTCAGAGGTTTTTCAAAAAGAACAAGTTTGAGGAATTTGACCAGATGAGTCTTGAAGAATTTCACTAAGCGTTCTTTGTCTTACCAGAGTTGTATAGATTGAAAATCCACACAATTGAGGAATCTTGAAGAAAATTATAGCTTAGAGAAATGAATCAAGAACAGATGACATGTGAGGTGTTCAGTGTGTGATGAATTTGAAGAATAAACACCTTTGAAGATTTTGTAGAAATTTGTCGAATCAAAGAGGGTAGTAAAAGTAACTTTTAATTACCCTGGACGAGGAACACGACGAACTGAGAGGTGTAGATGTGAAGTTCATAAGTTCAGATCTTCCACGCCCTAACTTGGTTGAGGAAGATAGCTACGGCGGTGGCGGAGTGAAGAAATCCGCAGCCGACGCGAGTACGACGGCGATGAAGTAGAGGCAGGGAAGCTCTTCCTCACCGGTGACGATGAAGTAGCGGCGGCGCTAGGGTTTGAGAAGATCGAGCGGGAGTGAGAACGAGCGGAGTAAAAGTGAAGTGAGGAAGGGAAGGGGTATTTATAGCCACAGTGAAAAACTGTTCGCCCGAAGAAATTGGACGAACGTGCCCCTGACCCTTCTCATTCGCTTGACATGTGTCACCCACGTACTGAGAAGTGGAGATCGTGTGAGATCGTGGGTGAATAGATAAGTGTTGTCGTGGGATGTGGAACGGTTTGAGCGACAAAGCTGAAAATTTAGATAAGATAGGTTTCAAAGTTCCGTTCGCAATTTCTTCAGCTGACAAGGACACAGTGAAGATTTTGAACGAGATTCAAATAGAACGCACATGAAGAATTTCCGAATAGACTGGGTTGAGTTTAGCATAGAGGGGGAAGGGTCTGATCACATTCACTTAGTAGAACAAGCAACTTGAAGAAATAGCAATAAGTGAATGTTGTAGAGGACATAAACTCATATATATATATATATATATATATATATAGCCAATGAAGAAAAACAACGGAAATGGTGAAGACAATGCAAAGTTGAAGAATTGTAACAACCGAGGAAAAACTCAAATTGAAGATTCTCAACATTTGGTGGTGGCGTGACCCACCGTATAAGAACGATGATTTCAGACACCCCATATAATTGTCGTAGGGTTTTGAGAATCAAATTCTTCGTTAATTTATTCACACATAGAGTGTTATTCTTCATTAATTGAAGAAAAATGCTTCTTCATGTGTTGCACATCTAAGTCATCAATTTTGCATAAGTGTTAGGATGAGTGTCCTTTTTCAAAGAACAATCGAAGATTCTAGGATATTTAGCTCACACCGCAACTTGCTAAATCTCTTCTCATCCAAGGGCTTAGTGAAGATATCGGCTAGCTGTTCTTCAGTCTTCACATGCTCAATAGAGATGTCGCCCTTCAACACATGATCACGAAGAAAATGATGACGAATCTGAATGTGCTTTGTCTTCGAGTGCTGAACTGGGTTATGAGCAATCTTGATGGCGCTCTCATCGTCACAGTAGAGTGGCACATTATTCACATTGACGCCATAGTCCTTGAGTCTTTGCTTCATCCATAGTAGTTGAGCACAGCAAGAACCAGCAGCAATGTACTCAACTTTAGCAGTAGACAGTGATACGCAGTTCTGTTTCTTCAGGACCAACAGACCAAAGATCATCTGAGGAAATGGCATGTGCCAGATGTTGACTTGCGGTCCACACGATCGCCAGCATAGTCAGTCTGAAAATCCAATGAGATCAAAAGCCGAGCCCTTGGGGTACCACAATCCAAGTATTGGTGTGTGAGCTAGATATCGAAGAATATGCTTCACAGCCTTATGGTGTGATTCCTTCGGTGTAGCTTGAAATCGGGCACACATGCAAACATTGAGCATAATATCTGGCCTAGATGCACATAAGTACAATAAAGAACCAATCATGGAGCAGTATACCTTTTGATCGAAGTCAATACCATTTTCATCAATGCATAGATGGCCTTTTGTGGGCATAGGGATTTTGACTCCTTTGCAATCTTGCATGCTGAATTTCCTCAATAGGTCCTTGAGGTATTTCTCCTGAGATATCAATATGCCATTTCACTGTTGACGAATCTGAAGACCTAAGAAGAATTTCAATTCTCCCATGATAGACATTTGATATTCTTCACTCATCATATAGGCAAATTCATCACTGTAACATTGGTCAGTACAGCCAAAGATAATATCATCAACATTTATTTGGCACACAAACAATTCACCATCATAAGATTTAGTGAAAAGAGTTGGGTCAAGTGAACCGGGTTTGAAGCCTATCTTCATGAGGAATTCCTTCAAGGTATCATACCATGCCCGTGGGGCCTGCTTGAGGCCATAGAGGGCCTTATTCAGTCTGAAGACTTTGTCAGGATGCTTTGGATCTTCAAAACCTGGGGGTTGAGCAACATATACTTCTTCCTCAAGTTTACCATTGAGGAATGCACTTTTCACATCCATTTGATATAATATGATATCATGATGGTTAGCATAAGAAAGTAATATGAAAATAGCCTAAAGTCTAGCAACAGGTGCAAAAGTTTCATCCAAATCATTTCCTTCAACCTGTGTGTAGCCTTGAGCTACAAGCCGTGCCTTATTCCTCACCACAAGGCCATTTTCATCTTGCTTGTTGCGGTAGATCCACTTCGTGCCGATGATATTGTGCTTGCGAGGATCTGAACGTTTGACCAGTTACCAGACGTTGTTGAGCTCAAATTGATGTAATTCCTCTTGCATAGCTTGAATCCACTCAGGCTCTAGAAATGCTTCATCTACCTTAGTGGGCTCTGTGATAGAGACGAAAGCGAAGTGCCCACAAAAGTTAGACAAATGTGAAGCTCTTGAGCGTGTGAGAGGACCTGGAATGTTGATGTCGCTGATGATTTTCTCAATTTGCACTTCATTTGCAACTCGAGGATGAGCGGGTTGACGTTGAGGAATTTGATCAGCATTTTCTTCAGCACCATTTTCCTCAGGTGCATCAGCATGACGTTCTTCATGTTCTGGAATGACTTCTTCAGCAGATTCTTCAGTAGGAATGACATCCTCAGTAGCCTTGAACTTGATAGATTCCCCAGGAGGTATTTCATCTGTCACAGGAGGTAGGTGCTCTCTTTGCGAGCCATTAGTTTTATTGAACCGCACATCTACAGTTTCAACAACCTTGTGATGACAGGTGTTGAAGACTCTGTAGGTGTGCAAGTCCTTACCATAACCGAGCATAAAACCTTCATGTGCTTTCGGTGCAAACTTAGAACTGTGATGAGGATCTCTAATCCAACATTTAGCACCGAAGACTTTGAAATAACTCACATTGGGTTTCTTGTCAGTGAGAAGTTCATATGCTGTCTTCTTGAAGAATTTGTGAAGATATACCCTGTTGATGATGTGGCACGCAGTATCAATTGCCTCAGGACAGAAGTGAGGAGGCGTCTTGTACTCATCAAGCATAGTGTGGGCCATCTCAACAAGAGTCCCTGTTCTTGCGCTCCACGACGCCATTTTGCTGAGGAGTATAAGGAGCAGATAACTCATGAGTAATACAAGTTCATCAAGATAGTCATCAAGGCCAGTGTTCTTGAACTCAGTTCCATTATCACTTCTGATGTGCTTGATCTTCACACCAAAGTTGGTTGAAGCCCTCGAGGAAAATCGTTTGAAGACTTCCTGCACTTCAGTTTTGTAAGTGATGATATGCACCCATGTATATCAAGAATAATCATCAACAATAACAAAGCCCTATAAGGATGTAGCATTAGTAAATGTGGCATAGTGGGTAGGGCCAAAGAGATCCATGTGAAGTAATTCAAATGGTCGAGAAGTAGTCATGATAGTCTTCGCTGGATGCTTGGCCTTGGTCATCTTTCCAGCTTCACAGGCTCCGCACAAGTGATCCTTGAGGAATTTGACATTTTCAATGCCAATGACATGCCTCTTCTTCGCGAGCGTGTGCAAATTCCTCATGCCATCTTGACCAAGTCGACGATGCCATAGCCAGCCTTCTGAAGCTTTTGCAAGTAGACATGTAGCAGGTTGTGGTCTTGTAGATAAATCAACAATATACAAATTTCCTCTCCTAAAGCCTTCGAAGACTTTGGAATTGTCAACTTCCATGACCACAACACAACGATACTTGCCAAAGACAACAACCATATCAAGATCACAAAGAATTGAGACAGACATGAGGTTGAACCCTAAGGACTCGACAAGCATGACTTTGTCCATGTGTCAATCCTTTGAGATTGCAACCTTACGTAGACCTAATACCTTGCTTTTGCCTTTGTCAGCGTAGGTGATATGCTTCAGATGTGATGGAGAAAAAGCAGAGTCCATCAATAAGCTCCTGTCACAAGTCATGTGATTTGTACATCCACTATCAAGGACCCACTCAGTGGCTTTGGGTTGATCATCCTTTGAGCCTTTTTCCATGAAGCAATAGGTGGGAGCGTAGTCCTCATTGCCGTCATCAGTACTGTTGGGGAGGTCCTTTTCTTCAAAGTTGAAGATGGACTTGCTGACGAACGCAGTAGCGAGGGCTAGGCTCGCCACACCAGAGTCCGACTCCTCAGATTCCTCCTCTTCCTCATTTTCCTCAGATTCAGCCTCAGTGTCCATTTCCTTGGCAATGAACGCCCGAGCCTTCTTGGAGCTGCTCTTCTTGTGAGATGAGGACCTTGTAGGTTTTGATGACGAGGACTTTGAAGATTTCTTCTTCTTCTTTGAATCATTAGAACTATAATCCTTATACTTCTTCTTCCTTGATCCCTTCTCCCACTGAGGACAATCTCGAATGTAGTGTCCAGGCTTCTTGCATTTGTGGCAGAGTCTCTTCTTGTAATCATGGGATGAGGAATATATTCTCAAGTCACCACTTCTTGAGGATTTACCAAAGCGACCAAGTCTTGAGAACTTTTGGAACTTCCTAACGAGCATGGCTAGCTCCTGGCTCAGTTCTTTAGGGTCACCAAGGCTACTGTCAGAATCTTCACCATCAGATTCAGACACTGCCTTGGCCTTCAGAGCCCGTGATCTACCATAGCTTGGTACATAGAGATCTCTCTTCTCAGCAAGCTGGAACTCATGAGTGTTTAGTCTCTCGAGGATATCGGCGGGATCAAGTGACTTGTAGTCTCCACGTTCTTGTATCATTAATGCCAAGGTATCAAATGAGGAATCAAGTGATCTCAGCAATTTCTTCACCACCTCATGGTCGGTGATATCAGCGGCACCAAGTGCTTGAACCTCATTTGAGATGTCAGTGAGGCGATCGAAGGTCTGCTGAAAATTTTCATTGTCGAGTCTTTTGAAGCGGTTGAAGAGATTTCGAAGAACGTCAACTCGAGAGTCACGCTGTGTTGAGACTCCCTCATTGACTTTGGACAGCCTATCCCAGATAAGCTTAGCTGTCTCCAAAGCACTCACTCTGCCATACTGCCCTTTGCTCAGATGGCCACATATGATATTCTTCCCTTGAGAGTCGAGTTGCTTGAATCTCTTCACATCAGCAGCATTGATGGTGGGAGTGACAGAGGGAACACCATTCTCCACAACGTACCAGAAATCGTTATCAATTGCCTCAATATGCATGCGCATCTTATTCTTCCAATAGGGGTAGTCCGTCCCATCGAAGGTAGGACACCCAGCAGAAGCCTTGATCATACCTGCGGTCGACATAACTAAATCTCCAGATGGTTAAACCAAAATCACACAGAAGAAGGGAGTACCTTTCTCTGATACCAATTGAAAGTGCATTATATCGACTAGAGGGGGGTGAATAGGCGATTTTTATGAATTCTTCACTGAGGAATTTGCAGGTGAGGAAATTCCTGAGTGAAGAACTACTTGCAGCGGAATAAGTACTCAGAAATAACCATAACAGAACATGAGCATGGTCTTCATGATGAAATGAAAAACAAGCACAGAGTACTAAAAGCGTAAACACAGGATAACACAAGATGAAGACAAACGGACTGAAGAAATTGAACTGAGAAAGTTGAGAAAGTCTTCAATCAAAGTCTTCGAACAGATATGCAAGCTCACAACACAGAAATGAGGAAATGAGAGGGTTGAAGAAATGGAACCAGGTAGCTTGGTGAAGACAATGATTTGGTAGACCAGTTCCAACTGCTGTGACAGTTGTACGTCTAGTTAGGGCGGCTAGGTATTTAAACCTGAGGACACACAATCCCGGACACCCAGTTCTGAACACGCAGTCCAGAACACTCAGTCCTCACCATATTCCCCTTGAGGTAAGGTCACACAGACCTCGCCCAATTATTCGTGGTAAGTCTTCAGGTGACTTCCAAACCTTCACAGACTAGGTCACTCGGCGATCCACAATTTCCTCTTGGATGCTCTAGACCATGACGCCTAACCATCTGGAAGATGCACAGTCTTCAAAGGTAACAAGCGTCGGATCCACACAGGATCAATCTCTTTAGTGATGCTCAATCACTTGGGGTTTGTAGGTGTTTGGGTTGGGGTTTTCCTCACTTGATGATTTTCTCTCAAAGTCCTCGGAGGATGGGATGCTCTCAAATGACAAGTGTCAGTTTCTCTCGGAGCAGCCAACGAGCTAGCGGTTGTAGGGGGCGGCTATTTATAGCCTAGGGAGCAGCCCAACATGATAAGACATAAATGCCCTTTGATGATATGACCGTTAGGTGGGTAGATATTTTGGGACAGCTGGCGCATAGCACAACAATGGTCGGAATTTTGAGTATCAAATTCCTCAGGGCTATCATGTTCCTCACTGTGTAGGCAATTCTCACTAGCGAATTCCTAACTCCTTAGTCAGAAAAAATTCCTCAGAGACCAGAAGAACTTCGTCTCTGTCACTGAAGAAATTGACTGAGCTGTATGAGATTTCCAATGGCTTCACTCGAAGGGATTGGTAGGTGTAGGATTTGAGTTGAGCACCACTTGGAAATTTTTCCTTAGTATTTCCTCGACCCCCTTTAACAGTACGGTGTTTCCTATGACTCAAGAAAGATAAAATGAAACTACGAAAACAAAAGTCTTCACGCTTCATGTTCCTCGAATGAATACCAAGTCTTCAGGATTACACCAATTTCTTCACTTTCAAAGTCTTCATGAAGTCTTCAGAAATCCAAAGTCTTCAGTCGAAGAACTTCATTTTTAGGGGTCGACTTTCTCTGTAAATATCAGACTCCTCATAGAATTATAGACCTGTGTACACTCACAAACGCATTACTCCCTTAACCTATAAGTCTTCAATACACCAAAATCACTAAGGGGCACTAGATGCACTTACACTTTGCATGCACCTTCATGTTTGGAATTACCTTGTCATTTCATGGATCCTCCAACCAAACTAGACTACCTATGAGATGGCTTTATTTGCGAGGAAGGATTTTGGCTTCCCCTTTTTCACAAAGGTGGTATTCACTACCACATGGAATATTTGGACTCAAAGGAATGGGAAGATCTTCAGAAATGAGCTGCCTTCCTTTAGAGCTTGGAGGAGAAATTTTATCCATGACATTTCTCTCTTAGCTCATAGAATCAAATGTAAATATAGGAATAGTCTAATTTCTTGGATAGCTGCTCTCCCTTAGTTACTCTTTGTAAGTATCCCTTTATTCTTTTACTTGTAATTTGTAACTTTGTAACTTCTCTGGTTCTTTTCAATAAAGAACTGTGAGCTGTTTCCTTGCACTATATAGTCAAAAAAATGACGTCGCCATCCGTCCTCGCGCACCCGCAGCGCTCGGCCTCCTCCCCGTGCCCGAACCTCCATGGCGCCGCCGCCCCAAGCTCCGCCACCAGTCACCTCAACCTCCAGGTCCGATGACGTCCTTGGGATCCACGACAACAACCTCAGCCTCCCCGTGCTCGATGTTGTCCTCCTCTGCTTTGCCTTCTCACCGGAGAATGCGTCGCTGCGTCTCCTTCACCTCCTGCCCGAGTCCCCTGCATCAGCCCCGGTAGCCACCGTCCCCTGCCGATGGTCTCCACAGTCCCTGTGCACCTATGCTTTGTGTTGCCATTGACGACAAGTTGGAAGACTAACAAACAAGGAGTAGCACCAAGTTCCAGGAAACCCCAAGTACGATCCCGTGTATGTCTATGTGATGAGCCGCCAAGTTCCCCAAAGCATCAAGTTCGATGATACGTCTCCAACGTATCTATTTTTTTATTGTTCCATGCTATTATATTATCATTCTTGGAAGTTTTATAATCATTTTATAGTCATTTTATATCATTTTTGGTACTAAGCTATTGACACAGTGCCAAGTGCCAGTTGTTGTTTTTGCATGTTTTTTACATCGCGGGTAATCAATACCAAACAGAGTCCAAACACAGCGAAACTTTTTGTGGAATTTTTGGACCAAAAGACATCCAATGGGCTAGAGAAGCGCCTCGGGGTGCTCCGAGGGGAGCACAACCCACCAGGGTGCACCTAGAGCCCAGGCGCGCCCTGGTGGCTTGTGCCCACCTCAGGTGCCCCCCGGACCGCCTCTTTGCTCTATAAATACCCCAATATTCCAGAAACCCTAGGGGAGTCGACGAAAATCAATTCCAGCCGCCGTAGAGTCCAGAACCACCAGATCCAATCTAGCCACCATCACGGAGGGGTTCCCCACTTCCATTGGTGCCTCTCCGGTGATGCGTGAGTAGTTCTTTGTAGACCTCCGGGTCTGCAGTTAGTAGCTAGACGGCATCCTCTCTCTCTCTCTCTCTTTTGATTCTCAATATAATGGTCTCTTGGAGATCCATATGATGTAATTCTTTTGCGGTGTGTTTGTCGCGATCCGATGAACTTTGAGTTTATGATCAGATCTATCTCTTTTTATCCATGAAAGTTATTTGAGTTTTTTTATCTCTTATATGCATGATTTCTTATAGCCTCATATTTCTTCTCCAATATTTTGGTTTTGTTTAGCCAACTTGATATATTTATCTTACAATTGGAAGAGGTACTTTGTAGTGGGTTCGATCTTACGGTGCTTGATCCCAGTGACAGATGGGGAACTGACATGTATGTATCATTGCTACTAAGGATAAAACGATGGGGTCTATTTCTACATAAATAGATCTTGTCTACATCATGCCATCGTTCTTATTGCATTACTCCGTTTCTCCATGAACTTAATACACTAGATGCATGCTGGATAATGGTCAATGTGTGGAGTAATAGTAGTACACGCAGGCAGGAGTCAGTCTACTAACCCTTGGACGTGATGCCTATATAATGATAATTTCCTGGATAACTTCATGATTATTTGAAGTTCTATCAATTGCCCAACAGTAATTTGTTTACCCACCATTTGCTATTTTTCTTGAGAGAGGCGACTAGTGAAACCTACGGCCCCTGGGTCTCTTTCTCTTATTATTTGCCTTTGCGATCTATTTTATTTGCCTTTTATCATCAGATATATTAAACCAAAAATAAAAACTACCTTGCTGCAATTTATTTTATTTGGCGTTCGATCTATTAATATTTACAACACTCTCACGTCCGTTCGCCAATTTCTGGTGCCGTTACCCGAAAGGGATTGACAACCCCTTTTACACGTCAGGTTGCGAGTATTTGTTATTTGTGTGCAGGTGCTGTTTACGTAGTGTTTCTTGGTTATCCTACTGGTTCGATAACCTTGGTCTCATCACTGAGGGAAATACCTACCCTCTATGTGCTGCATCACCCCTTCCTCTTTGGGGAAACACCGACGTAGTTCTAGCAGACATCAAAAGGAATTTCTGAGGCCGTTGCCGGGGAGGATGGTCTACATCTACCAGGTTCCTAATCACAAATCTCATCTCCTCGCAATTTACATTATTTTCCATTTGCCTCTCTGCCACTTCACAAAAAAATTGTCGTTTTATTCACCCTCTTTTTCTTTCGTCGTTTTCTTGCCGGATCTATTTTTAAGTGCAATCGTGTTGCGTAGTCACCATGACTCAAGAGAACACCAAGTTGTGTGATTTCTCAAATACCAACAACAATGATTTTATTGTCACTCTACTTGCTCCTCCCGCAACTAGTGCAGAGTCTTGTGATATTAATACTGCTTTGTTGAATCTTGTTGTGAAAGATCAATTTTCCGGTACTCCTAATGAGGATGCCACGTCCCATCTTAATACCTTCGTGGAATTATGTGATATGCAAAATAAAAAAGATGTGGACAATGATGTTGTGAAGATGAAATTGTTTCCATTTTCTTTGCGTGATTTTGCAAAAATTTGGTTCTCTTCTTTGCTTCATAATAGTATCGATGATTGGAATAAGTGCAAGGATGCTTTTATCACTAAGTATTTTCCGCCCGCAAAAATTATTTCCCTTAGAACCCAGATCATGAATTTCAAGCAACCTGAACATGAGCATGTTGCACAATCTTGGGAAAGGATGAAAATGATGCTAAGGAGTTTCCCAACTCATGGGTTAAATCTTTGGATGATCATACAAAAATTTTATGCGGGGTTGAATTTTGTTTCTTGTAATCTCTTAGATTCCGCCGCGGGTGGGACTTTTATGGAAATTACTTTGGGTGAAGACACCAAATTGCTTGACAATATTATGGCAAACTATTCACAATGGCATACCGAAATAGCTCCTACTAGTAAAAAAGTTAATTAGGTTGAAGAAATTTCTTCTTTGAGTGAAAAAGTTGATGCTCTTATGAAATTGGTTGCTAGTAAAAGTGCTCCTATTGATTTCAATGGTATGCCTTTGTCCACTTTGATTGAGCAAAATATGAAGGAAATATGCCCTAGAGACAATAATAAAGTTGTTATTTTATTTCCTTATATCATGATAAATGTTTATTATTCATTCTAGAATTGTATTAACCGGAAACTTGATACATGTGTGAATACATAGACAAAACAAAGTGTCCCTAGTATGCCTCTACTCGACTAGCTCGTTAATCAAAGATGGTTAAGTTTCCTAACCATAGACATGTGTTGTCATTTGATGAACGAGATCACATCATTAGGAGAATGATGTGATGGACAAGACCCATCCGTTAGCTTAGCATAATGATCGTTAAGTTTTATTGCTATTGCTTTCATGACTTATACATATTCCTTTAACTATGAGATTATGCAACTCCCGAATACCGGAGGAACACCTTGTGTGCTATCAAACGTCACAATGTAACTGGGTGATTATAAATATGCTCTACAGGTGTCTCCAAAGGTGTTTGTTGGGTTGGCATAGATCGAGATTAGGATTTGTCACTCCAAGTATCGGAGAGGTGTCTCTGGGCCCCCTCGGTAATGCACATCACGATAAGCCTTGCAAGCAATGTGACTAATGAGTTAGTTGCGGGATGATGCATTACGAAACGAGTAAAGAGACTTGCCGGTAACGAGATTGAACTAGTGTAACATCGCAAATTTTCAATTTGGAAGGTTATACATTAGGTCATCATTGCATGTCATATTTTTATTGCATTTGTGGCTTGATCCTAGAAATTCTATGCAACTCAAGGACCCACGGCGAGAGTTGGGGATTTCGTTATTTTCAAATTTGAGTTTTTCTCGAATTATGAAAAGAGGATCGTTTGATCTTACTTATATTATCTTCGAATATTTCTTTTCTAAAAATCAAAGAGAGAGGATAAAATGACTTCCTCAAAATAAAGAAATATTGGAGATTTAATAATAAAACCAAATAAGAGTTTTATTCGGAGTTTTATTGCTATTTTATTTGAATTAGGAAAAATATGCGTTTTTCAAAATTGCATTAGAGTTCCAAATAAATGTTCACCTTGTCTGGTAGATTTTTAAAGGACGGGGAAAATTTATTTCAGGATTTTTGGAGTCCGTTTAGTATTTCTTTTATTTGTTTTTCTGCGTGGAATAATTTTTTTAAAAGTCAACCGACCTTGGGCCGTATCCGTCCGGGGGAGGCTTTATAAGCCGCGCCGCCCGAGCCCCGCAGCTCATCAGCCCACCACCGCCGAAACCCTAGCCACCGCCCGCGCCAGCCCGCCACCGCCGCCGCCGCTGCCGCCGCCCTGCCCTGCCAGCCGACCCCGCCACCGGAGCCGCCCGCCGCCGCCGTTTTGCCGGACTTCGCCAGAGGTAGCCGCCGCGGCCGTCCTCGGTTTTCGTGAGAAAACCGATCGGTTTTTTGAAACCCTAGATCCCGTTTTTTATTTTAGATCGGTTTTTTTGGTTTAGTTATTTAGCGGACGTTCGTCCGTATGTTCTTTTAACGAACGGTTTTCGCTCGTTAGCCGCAGATAGTGAACGTTCGTTCGTTAGTCTGTTCGTTAGTTTTTCTTTTTCTCGGATTTTTCGTGATTATTTTCGATCGTGATTTCTGATCTGATTTTTGTTTTAGTATAAATTTTCGCTCGTTTATCGGAATCAAGCGATTCAAGCGCCTAGAGTTTCGTATCGAAGCCCTTTTTCTGTTTAATCAACTTAAATAAGTTTTTGGTACTGTAAAATTTGACTTTAGTCCAGATTAGTAAACGAAGCTTGTTTCTTCCGCAGTTTGAGTTTTGTTGCTCCGTTTGATTTGATTCTTTTTGCAAACCGGAGTTCTTAAGTTGAACTTTCTGGTTAGATCTTCTTATTTGAGTTTTACCCATGCATCTTTGCTTGATTGCTTATTGTATGCTTGTTTGTTTGCGATAGACTACCCGGAGTGCAAAGCATGCTACTACGAGTCTCTAGGTTTCACGGATCATCACCAAGGCAAGTAACACTATGATCATACCCTTTTACTACCCAGTTTTATTGCATTAGATCAACCCTCAAACAATTGCATGGTTAGGATCTGAATAAATTGTGGGTTTTGGGAAGTAGATGAGGTAGTACCTATTCACCTGTTTATTATCAAACCCTTGGGAGTTACTTCTACATTGCTTATATTGCTATGCTATGCTCGTAGACGTGGTTTGGGTTTGAGTGTATTCATGACAGATGTGAGTATTGTTAATTAATGGTTAATTTAAGGTGGGAACTTTAAAACACATCTGGGTAGATTGAGGTGTAACACCCCGGATGTAACTTTCCCAATTTGTACTCCAACTCTTGCCATTTCCGGTGTTAAGTTATATTTATTTCCTCGGGCTCGGGTTTTTATCTCCATGTGTTGTTATCGTTGTCATGCATCTCATATCATGTCATCATGTGCATTGCATTTGCATACGTGTTCGTCTCATGCATTCGAGCATTTTCCCCGTTGTCCGTTTTGCATTCCGGCGCTTCGTTCTCCTCCGGTGGCTATTTCTAGCTTTCTTTCGTGTGTGGGGATTAAACATTTCCGGATTGGACCGAGACTTGCCAAGCGGCCTTGGTTTACTACCGGTAGACCGCCTGTCAAGTTTCGTATCATTTGGACTTCGTTTGATACTCCAACGGTTAACCGAGGGACCAAAAAGGCCTCGTGTGTGTTGCAGCCCAACACCCCTCCAATTTGACCCAAAACCCACCTAACTCTGCTCCATCATCTAGAGCGTTCTATCATGATCACGTGGCCAAAAACCGCACCTCATTTGGACTCTCCTAGCTCCCTCTATGCCTATTTAAAGAACCCTCCGAATCTGGATCTTCTTCTCCCCCGAAAACCCTAGAAATCCACTGCGCCGCACCGGACATTGTCCGTCCGGGCCGGACAAAACCGCCGCCGCCGCCCGCGCCCTATCGCGCGCCGCCACGTGGCCGCGGGACCGCATCGCCACGCCTCCCCGCCGCCCGGCCCGCTGAGGCCCGTAGCGGGCCCCCACGGGCCCAGTCGCCGCCGCCCGCATCCTCGTCGCCCCGCCGCCACCTCCTCTCGAGCCGGCGACGCCCTCCGCCGCGCTCCGCCGTCTTCCCCAGCCCCGGCTGCCCGAGCCGCCGCGCGCCATCGCCGGCGTCGTCGACCCGCGGGAGGCAGCCGCCTCCGCCTGGGGCCGCCGCCTCCGGCCGCCTCCGCAACGCCGCTCGCCGCGCCTACCCGCCGCCGACTCCGCCCCGTCCGACTTCGGCCGCCGATGCCCCCTCTCCGGCGAGGTCCTCCCCGGCCATCCTCGGGCCACGTGCCTAGATCCAGATCCGGATCCGGTGAACAGCGAACCCTAACACGGAGGTTGATTTTTTTTCTAAGTCCTGAAATTGCAGATCCAAGTGCTCCTGTTCGAGACATCGTAACTTTACATCCGTAGCTCCAATTCATGCATATAGCATATCAAAACGTTCATCTCAGAGAGTACATCATTTCGTTCTATTGCATCATTTTCATTTCAGTTCATCTTGATGCCTGAAATGCTGTTAGAAGAGGGCTACTTGAGTTAATTGTCAGATCTGCTACTCCGTTTAGCACTTTTGTCATTTTTGCCATGATTATTGTGTGCATGCTATGCCCTGATGCTCTACATGTGTTTTGTTAAGGGTTTTGTCATCTTTCCAGAGGTGCAACCCATGTATTTTTGTGATGTGTGGTGACTTGTGCAAGCTTGCAAAGTGGTGCACTTGCTAATTCTGTTTTCAGGGACTTAGTGATTTCACCAAGTCCTGGAGCTGTTTATCTCATGATGCCTTATGTTCTTATTGTTTCCTAGTGATCCGTGCCTCTTTTGAGGATGATCAGTGAGGATGTTTTGTTAATATTGTATTGCTCTATCCATTCATGTCTTTGTTTGCAATTATGGAGCACCCTAGGTTGAGTCAATCGAGCTCTACTTTTGCTACTTTGTGAATCTGGGCAGATTGTCAACTTGTTTGCAATTTTGCCGGTGATGTTGTAGTTGATCTGTGCATGCTATGCTATTGTTCTTGCCATGTCTAGCTTGCATTTTGTGCCTTCTTGATGGGTGTGTGCTTGACTTGCCATGACTTGCACCGTAGTGAGTGCATCGAGCTCGTGAACATGCCTACTTGAGTTATATTTCAGCATGTGTCAGTTTTCACTAAGTATGAAAAGTGATTATGTTTTTGCTATGTTCACATGCTTGTAATTGTATTTTCTGATCCCTTTTGGCTCAAGGTCACTAAGGGACTTTTGTTAAGCTCTTTGAGTAGCTCCATGCCATGCTTTACTTTGCCATGTTCGGTTACTTTAGCATGTAGTTTTGTTGCTCCGAAGAGGGCAACCTGATCTAAAATTCCAGAAAAGTGTTAATTTCACTAAGTCTGAGATATGTTTGCCATATGCATTTTTGCCATGCTTGTTTGAACCTGTTAATGGATGAATTGGCCATAGCTCAGTGCTAGACTTTTGTTAAGCATCTTGTGTGCATCCCTGCCATGTATTTTGTTGTCATGTTTGGGTGCTGTAGCATGTTCATCTCATTGCATTTAGATGCCTACTTGCTGTAAATCGCAGACCGGTGTCATTTTTGAATCGCTTGCCATTTCCAAACCGTAACTCCGATTCCGGCGTTCTTTATATCGTTTTCAAGCGATTTCATCTCATATTTCCAGTGGCACACTTGGATTTCCATGTTGAGTCCAGGTTCATGCATTTCCTGTCATATCTTGCATTTTGCATCCCGCATCGCATCCCGCATAGCATATCATCTTTGCATTGTGTTGTTTGAGTTTGCATGTGGTTGGTTGTGTCCTTGTTGCTTGTTTGTCTTGTTTGGGTAGAGCCGAGAGACGAGTTCGCTAACGAGGAGCCCGTTGAGTTTGCTTTCGAGGATCCAGTCAACTCTGACAACTGTGCAGGCAAGATGATCATACCCTCGAAATCACTACTATCTTTGCTATGCTGGTTTTGCTCGCTCTTTTGCTATGCCAATGCTATGATGCCTACCACTTGCTTTCAAGCCTCCCAAATTGCCATGTCAAACCTCTAACCCACCTTGTCCTAGCAAACCATTGATTGGCTATGTTACCGCTTTGCTGAGCCCCTCTTATAGCGTTGTTAGTTGCAGGTGAAGATTGGAGGCCGTTCCTTGTGGGAACATTTATTTACTTGTTGGGATATCATTATATTGCCATGTTATCTTAATGCATATATATACTTGGTAAAGGGTGGAAGCCTCGGCCTCTCGCCTAGTGTTTTGTTCCACTCTTGCCGCCCTAGTTTCCGTCATATCGGTGTTATGTTCCCGGATTTTGCGTTCCTTACGCGGTTGGGTTATAATGGGAACCCCTTGATATTTCGCCTTGATTAAAGCTTTTCCAGCAATGCCCAACCTTGGTTTTACCATTTGCCACCTAGCCTTTTCTTTCCCTTGGGTTCTGCAGACTCAAGGGTCATCATTATTTTAACCCCCCCGGGCCAGTGCTCCTCTGAGTGTTGGTCCAAACTGTCAGCCGCCGGTGGCTACCAGGGGCAACTCTGGGCTGGCCTACCGGAAGTTTAGACAATCTGAGTGTGCCCTGAGAAAGAGATATGTGCAGCTCCTATCGGGATTTGTCGGCACATTCGGGCGGTGTTGCTGGTCTTGTTTTAACCTGTCGAAATGTCTTGAGTAACCGAGATACTGAGTCTGATCGGAACATCTTGGGAGGAGGTCTATTCCTTCGTTGACCGTGAGAGCTTGTCATGGGCTAAGTTGGGACTCCCCTGCAGGGATTGAACTTTCGAAAGCCATGCCCGCGGTTATGGGCAGATGGGAATTTGTTAATGTCCGGTTGTAGATAACTTGAACCTTAATTAATTAAAATGAATCAACTGAGTGTGTTACCGTGATGGCCTCTTCTCGGCGGAGTCCGGGTAGTGGACACGGTGTTGGAGTAATGTTTGCGCAGGTTGCTCTCTAGTTTCACGCTCGCGCTTTGCTTCCTCTTCTCGCTCTCTTTTGCGAATAAGTTAGCCACCATACTTGCTAGTCGCTTGCTGCAGCTCCACATATATTTACCCTGCCTTATCTATAAGCTTAAATAGTCTTGATCGCAAGGGTGCGAGATTGCTGAGTCCCTGTGACTCACAGATTACTATTACACCAGATGCAGGGCCTGATGATTCCGCTCCAGCAGAAGCGTATGAGCTCAAGTGGGAGTTCGACGAAGACTCTTAACGTTACTATGTTTCCTTTCCCGATGATCAGTAGTGGTGCCCAGTTGGGGGTGATTGGGACCATTGTCGCATGTTGGGTTCTCTTTTATTTTGGCTCCGTAGGTGGGCCATGAGTGTTTGGATGATGTAATGTTATTAATGTACTTGATTGACGTGGCGAGTGTAAGCCAACTATGTTATCTCCCCTTTATTATTTATATTACATGGGTTGTTGTGAAGATTGCCTAACTTGCGACATATGCCTTCAATGCGATTACATGGGAGCTATAGTCGCATCGAGGGTGTTACAAGTTGGTATCAGAGCCTTCCCCGACCTTAGGAGCCCCATTGCTTGATCGTTTTTAGCGGCCGAGTTGTGTCTAGAAAAATGTTTTGAGTCTTTAGGAATTATATATCGGAGAGTTTAGGAATTCTTTTTACTTCCCAGTCTCCTCATCGCTCTGGTAAGGCATCCTGACGTAGAGTTTTGACTCTTCTCTTCTCAAATTTCACTAAATTTTTTTTTCGGATCACGCGGGTATCTTGGAGTCGTTCCGATGGTTTTATGATGAGAACATTGTCTTGGTGCCTCCTGTCAGGGGTTTAGTGGAAGTGTCCCGGGGAGTTGAGCTCTGAGGTGTTGTCATCATAATTTTATCGTTGCAGTTCTGGAATACCTGAGTCTAGTACGCCGACATCGAAAATCTCTTTTATGCAGTTCGTTGGTGAGATAACCTCGACGCCACCCAGTACTGGGGCGGGAGTTCGGGAGTATCGCCATAACTTGTATAACGGATGCTTTTCGAAGGTTGAGGTAGATGGTTTCCGAAGGTTTCTTGGTTATGTGTTGAAGGATGGATACAGCTGGATGTAGGATTTGCTAGTTTGGGTGAGATATTATGCTTCCCCTGTATCCCCAACACCTGATTGCATAACCGGAAAGGTTCGGGAGTTTCATAGGTGGGAATTCTAGTAGCTCTAGTTCTTATTCCACGGATATTGGTTTGAGATTGGGATTTCTTACCGATTATTCGTTCTTGATCCGTACCTTGTTGATTTATTTCTCTACCTTAATTCTACGTGGCTTCTCAATTTATGGATATGTGACCATTTCAAGAGGAATGCATTCGTTCATTTTGTTCGGATGTGAAGACTATATGTTGCAATTTTCATTCCGTTGGATTCAGCTTCAATATTTGTCTGTCAATGTGCTAATGGACGTCAACCTCTTCAGGATGGCTCCTCCAACGCGCACGACTCCGAATCCTAATCCGCCACCACCTCCACCTCCTTCGGAGGCATGGCAAGCTATGATGGCCGCAACCAATGCAAACACACAGTTGATCATGCAAATTCTTCAAGAGCGCAATCAAGGCAACCAAGGGAACCAAGGCAGCAATCAGAGTCACTTTGCTACACTCAACTAGTTCCTTGCTAACGGGCCAAAGACTTTCAACAATTGTGTTGAGGCAACCGATGCTGACGATTGGCTTGTGGATCTGTGTAAGCATTTCGAGTGAAGTAATGTCAGGCCTGAGGACTTTGTCAAGTTCGCTTCCTTCCAACTCAAAGATCAAGCTACAGAATGGTTCCAGCAGTACAAGGACTCCAGAGGTGGACATGTTATCACTTGGGTTGATTTCCGTCGAGATTTCCGAGCTCATCATATTCCGTAGAGCGTGGTTGAAAGCAAGCGTGAGGAATTCCGCAATCTGAAGCAAGGCTCTTTGTCTGTCTATGACTACAACAAGTTGTTCCAGAAGCTCGCCCGCTTTGCCAAGTAGGACGTGCTTGATGAGAAGAGCATGATATATCAGTTCAGGGGTGGTCTCAGAGAAGATATTCAGCTCGCTCTTGTCCTCTTTGAGCCCTTGAGATACGATGAGTTCTACAACATGGCACTGAAGCAAGAGGCTGCTCAGTTGAGGTGTGATGCTTCGAAGAAGCGAGTCAGAGATGTTACTCCTTCTTCCTCTACTCAAGTGGCCAAGCAGCAGAAGTATGGGCTTCCTCCTCCTCCGTTCCGTCAGCCGTATCAGCAGAAGGGCAAAGGTGGAAGTGGTTCTTCCCACCCACCCAACCCTGGCTTTCAGAACAAGACTTCGTCTCAAGTTCCAAGATCGAGTGCTCCGTATCACCGTCCGCTTTCAGAGGTCACGTGCAACAAGTGCCAACAGAAGGGTCACTATGCCAACAAGTGTTTCAACCAGAGGCGTCTTCCTCCTCCTCCTCCTGTCAGATCGGCAAGTACAGCTGTAGTCAAGAATAACCCCAAGTACGCCAAGGTCAATATGGTGAATGCAGCTCAAGCAGAGGACTCGTCAGATGTGATCATGGGTAACCTTCCTGTTAATGATGTTCCTGCAAAAGTTCTTTTTGACACGGGAGCATCGCATTGCTTTATCTCGAGACCTTTTGCATCTAAGCATGGGTGGTTTTCTCAAGTTATGCATAAGCCATTAGCGGTCGTCTCTTCGGGTAGATGCTTGCTTGCTAACTATGAAGTTCCGGATATTTCCATCTCGATGGGTGTTTTCAAGTTTCTAGCTTCTCCAATGATCCTTGGTAACTCGAATATTGATCTTATTCTCGGGATGGATTGGCTTTCTAAGCACAAGGCTCAGCTTGATTGTGCAGCCAGGCAAATTCAAGTGACTCAGTCGTCTGAGGATGTAATTGTCTTTGCCGCTCGGGATAATACCATCCGTCTATTTTCTCTTAATGAGAAGGGTGAATTGGATGCTATCTCGCAAATTCCAGTCCTTTGCGAATATCAAGACGTCTTTCCAGAAGAGCTTCCAGGAATGCCTCCGCACCGGCCAGTTGAATTCGTTATTGATATTGAGCCTGGCACGGAACCTGTGTGCAAACGTCCTTACAAGCTCGGACCTGAAGAGTTGAAGGAGCTGAAGAAGCAACTCGATATTCAAGAGAAAATGGGTCTCATCCGGCCTAGTTCTTCCCCGTGGGGTTGTGGTGTTCTTTTTGTGAAGAAGAAGGATGGCATGGACCGACTTTGTGTTGATTACCGTCCAGTGAACAAGAAGACCATCAAGAACAAATACCCACTTCCCAACATCAATGAGCTCTTCGAACAACTCAAAGGTGCCCAAGTATTCTCCAAGCTTGATCTCCGTATGGGTTATCATCAGATTCGAATCCGTGAGCAAGATATTCCCAAGACGGCCTTCAGGACAAGCTTTGGTTCATATGAATACACTGTCATGTCTTTTGGCCTTGTCAACGCTCCTCCGACGTTCTCTCGCATGATGAACTTCATCTTCAACACCTACACTAATGACTTTGTTTTGGTCTATCTCAACGACATTCTGGTTTTCTCAAAGAACAAGGAAGATCATGCCAAGCACTTGCGTTTGGTTCTTGATAAGCTCAGAGAACATCAGTTCTACGCCAAGTTCTCCAAGTGTGAATTTTGGCTCGATGAGGTTCTTTATCTTGGTCATATCATCTCTGCCAAGGGCATTGCTGTGAATCCTGAGAAGGTGTCTGCAATTGTGAATTGGGAACCTCCTCAGAACGTGAAGCAACTCCGCAGTTTTCTCGGTCTCGCAAGCTATTGCCGAAGATTCGTTGAAAACTTTTCCAAGATCGCGAAGCCTCTCTCTAATCTTCTCCAGAAGCACGTCAAGTACGTTTGGTCTCCGGAGTGTGATATTGCTTTCAACACTTTGAAAGAGAAATTGATCACTGCTCTAGTTCTGACCCCGCCTGATGAATCCAAGCCGTACGAGGTCTTTTGTGATGCCTCTCTCCAAGGTCTTGGCGCAGTTTTAATGCAAGAGAAGAGAGTTGTTGCTTATACCTCTCGCTAGTTGAAGCCTAATGAGAAGAACTACCCCACTCATGATCTCGAGTTGGCGGCAGTTGTGCATGCTCTTTTGACTTGGAGACATCTTCTATTGGGAAGAAAAGTGGACATTTTCACTGATCACAAGAGTCTCAAGTACATCTTCACTCAGCCTAATCTCAACCTCAGGCAAACTCGATGGGTCGAAATGATTCAAGAGTATAATCCGAGTATCAAGTATACTCCAGGCAAGGCTAATGTGATTGTTGAGCAGGAAAGCTTACTGCAACAATCTGATTCTTAAGCCTTATCAACCCGAGCTTTGTGAAGCTTTCCGCAAACTTAATCTGCAAATTGTTCCTCAAGGTTTCCTCGCCAACCTTCAAGTCTCTCCTACCTTAGAAGACCAGATTCACCAAGCCCAGCTTCTTGATGCTATGGTGAAAAAGGTGAAGATTGGGATTGCCAAGAGTCAGTCCAAGTACAAGTGCTACCGCCTTGATGACAAGGACACTCTCTTCTTCGAGGATCGTATTGTTGTACCCAAAGGTGAACTTCGTAAAGTGATCATGAACGAGGCTCACAATTATCTCCTCTCCATCCACCCTGGGAGCACGAAGATGTATCAGGACCTCAAGCAAGCTTATTGGTGGACTCGAATGAAGCGCGAGATTGCTCAATTCGTGAATGAATGTGATGTCTGCAGAAGAGTGAAGGCAGAACACAAAAGGCCAGCAGGTCTCCTCCAACCTCTTGCCATTCCAGAATGGAAGTTTGACCACATTGAAATGGACTTCGTGACTGGGTTTCCAAAGTCCAAGCGTGGCAATGATGCTATATTTGTTGTCATCGACAAACTCACCAAAGTGGCTCACTTTCTGCCTATCAAAGAGTCGATCACTGCAGCTCAATTGGCGGAACTCTATACCTCTCGTATTGTCTCTCTGCATGGTATTCCACAAGTGATCTCTTCAGACCGTGGCAGCATCTTTACCTTGAAGTTTTGGGATTCTTTTCAGAAGGCCATGGGCACGAACATCCGCTTCAGCACAGCTTTCCATCCTCAAACTAGCGGTCAAGTCGAGCATGTGAACCAGATTCTTGAAGATATGCTCAGGGCTTGTGTGATCTCCTTCGGCATGAAGTGGGAGGATTGTCTTCCTTATGCTGAATTCTCCTACAACAACAGTTTTCAAGCAAGTTCGGGCAAGGCCCCATTTGAAATTCTGTATGGCAGGAAGTGCCGTACCCCTCTCAACTGGTCTGAAACCGGTGAACGTCAACTTTTGGGTAATGACTTAATCACAGAGGCAGAAGAAATGTGCAAAGTCATTCGTGATAACCTCAAAGCAGCCCAATCCCGTCAGAAGAGCTACTACGATAGTAAGCACCGTGATTTGGCTTTCAAGATCGGAGATCATGTTTACCTCCGCGTCTCTCCTATGAAAGGTACTCGTCGCTTCAGTATCAAAGGGAAGCTTGCCCCTAGATACGTGGGACCTTTCAAGATTGTCAGCAAGAGAGGCGACCTTGCCTATCAACTCGAGTTTCCTTCAAACTTTGCAAATGTTCATGACGTGTTCCATGTCTCTCAACTCCGAAAGTGCTTCAAGACTCCTGACCGCACCGTCAACTTCGAGGACATTGAGCTCCAAGAAGATCTCTCTTATCGTGAGCACCCAGTTGCTATTCTTGAAGAGACTGAACGCAAGACTCGCAACAAGTCAATCAAATTTCTCAAAGTCAAGTGGTCACACCATTCCGACCGTGAAGCTACCTCGGAACGCGAGGATCACCTCCGTTCTGAGTACCCGGAGTTCTTTCAGTCCTAGATCTCGGGACGAGATCCTTTCGTAGTGGTGGAGTGTTGTAACACCCCGGATGTAACTTTCCCAATTTGTACTCCAACTCTTGCCATTTCCGGCGTTAAGTTATATTTATTTCCTTGGGCTCGGGTTTTTGTCTCCGTGTGTTGTTATAGTTGTCATGCATCTCATATCATGTCATCATGTGCGTTGCATTTGCATACGTGTTCGTCTCATGCATTCGAGCATTTTCCCCGTTGTCCGTTTTGCATTCCGGCGGTTCGTTCTCCTCCGGTGGCCATTTCTAATTTTCTTTTGTGTGTGGGGATTAAACATTTCCGTATTGGACCGAGACTTGCCAAGCGGCCTTGGTTTACTACCGGTAGACCGCCTGTCAAGTTTCATATCATTTGGACTTCGTTTGATACTCCAACGGTTAACCGAGGGACCGAAAAGGCCTCGTGTGTGTTGCAGCCCAACACCCCTCCAATTTGGCCCAAAACCCACCTAACTCTGCTGCATCATCTAGAGCGTTCGATCACGATCGCGTGGCCGAAAGCAGCACCTCATTTGGACTCTCCTAGCTCCCTCTATGCCTATTTAAAGAACCCTCCGAATCCGGATCTTCTTCTTCCCCGAAAACCCTAGAAATCCACCGTGCCGCACCGGACATTGTCCGTCCGGGCCGGACAAAACCGCCGCCGCCGCCCGCGCCCTATCGCGCACCGCCACGTGGCCGCGGGAACGCATCGCCGCGCCTCCCCGCCGCCCGGCCCGCCGAGGCCCGTAGCGGGCCCCCACGGGCCCAGTAGCCACCGCCCGCACCCTCGTCGCCCCACCGCCACCTCCTCCCGAGCCGGCGACGCCCTCCGCCGCGCTCCGCCGTCTTCCCCTTTTGAGGATGATCAGTCCTGGAGCTGTTTATCTCATGATGCCTTATGTTCTTGTTGTTTCCTAGTGATCCGTGCCTCTTTTGAGGATGATCAGTGAGGATGTTTTGTTAATATTGTATTGCTCTATCCATTCATGTCTTTGTTTGCAATTATGGAGCACCCTAGGTTGAGTCAATCGAGCTCTACTTTTGCTACTTTGTGAATCTGGGCAGATTGTCAACTTGTTTGCAATTTTGCCGGTGATGTTGTAGTTGATCCGTGCATGCTATGCTATTGTTCTTGCCATGTCTAGCTTGCATTTTGTGCCTTCTTTATGGGTGTGTGCTTGACTTGCCATGACTTGCACCGTAGTGAGTGCATCGAGCTCGTGAACATGCCTACTTGAGTTATATTTCAGCATGTGTCAGTTTTCACTAAGTATGAAAAAGTGATTATGTTTTTGCTATGTTCACATGCTTGTAATTGTATTTTCTGATCCCTTTTGGCTCAAGGTCACTAAGGGACTTTTGTTAAGCTCTTTGAGTAGCTCCATGCCATGCTTTACTTTGCCATGTTCAGGTCCTGTAGCATGTAGTTTTGTTGCTCCGAAGAGGGCTACCTGATCTGAAATTCCAGACAAGTGTTAATTTCACTAAGTCTGAGATCTGTTTGCCATATGCATTTTTGCCATGCTTGTTTGAACCTGTTAATGGATGAATTGGCCATAGCTCAGTGCTAGACTTTTGTTAAGCATCTTGTGTGCATCCCTGCCATGTATTTTGTTGTCATGTTTGGGTGCTGTAGCATGTTCATCTCATTGCATTTAGATGCCTACTTGCTGTAAATCGCAGACCGGTGTCATTTTGAATCGCTTGCCATTTCCAAACCGTAACTCCGATTCCGGCGTTCTTTATATCGTTTTCAAGCGATTTCATCTCATCTTTCCAGTGGCACACTTGGATTTCCATGTTGAGTCCAGGTTCATGCATTTCCTGTCATATCTTGCATTTTGCATCCCGCATCGCATCCCGCATAGCATATCATCTTTGCATTGTGTTGTTTGAGTTTGCATGTGGTTGGTTGTGTCCTTGTTGCTTGTTTGTCTTGTTTGGGTAGAGCCGAGAGACGAGTTCGCTAACGAGGAGCCCGTTGAGTTTGCTTTCGAGGATCCAGTCAACTCTGACAACTGTGCAGGCAAGATGATCATACCCTCGAAATCACTACTATCTTTGCTATGCTGGTTTTGCTCGCTCTTTTGCTATGCCAATGCTATGATGCCTACCACTTGCTTTCAAGCCTCCCAAATTGCCATGTCAAACCTCTAACCCACCTTGTCCTAGCAAACCATTGATTGGCTATGTTACCGCTTTGCTGAGCCCCTCTTATAGCGTTGTTAGTTGCAGGTGAAGATTGGAGGCCGTTCCTTGTGGGAACATTTATTTTTGTTGGGATATCATTATATTGCCATGTTATCTTAATGCATATATATACTTGGTAAAGGGTGGAAGCCTCGGCCTCTCGCCTAGTGTTTTGTTCCACTCTTGCCGCCCTAGTTTCCGTCATATCGGTGTTATGTTCCCGGATTTTGCGTTCCTTACGCGGTTGGGTTATAATGGGAACCCCTTGATATTTCGCCTTGATTAAAGCTTTTCCAGCAATGCCCAACCTTGGTTTTACCATTTGCCACCTAGCCTTTTCTTTCCCTTGGGTTCTGCAGACTCAAGGGTCATCATTATTTTAACCCCCCCGGGCCAGTGCTCCTCTGAGTGTTGGTCCAAACTGTCAGCCGCCGGTGGCTACCAGGGGCAACTCTGGGCTGGCCTACCGGAAGTTTAGACAATCTGAGTGTGCCCTGAGAAAGAGATATGTGCAGCTCCTATCGGGATTTGTCGGCACATTCGGGCGGTGTTGCTGGTCTTGTTTTAACCTGTCGAAATGTCTTGAGTAACCGAGATACTGAGTCTGATCGGAACATCTTGGGAGGAGGTCTATTCCTTCGTTGACCGTGAGAGCTTGTCATGGGCTAAGTTGGGACTCCCCTGCAGGGATTGAACTTTCGAAAGCCATGCCCGCGGTTATGGGCAGATGGGAATTTGTTAATGTCCGGTTGTAGATAACTTGAACCTTAATTAATTAAAATGAATCAACTGAGTGTGTTACCGTGATGGCCTCTTCTCGGCGGAGTCCGGGTAGTGGACACGGTGTTGGAGTAATGTTTGCGCAGGTTGCTCTCTAGTTTCACGCTCGCGCTTTGCTTCCTCTTCTCGCTCTCTTTTGCGAATAAGTTAGCCACCATACTTGCTAGTCGCTTGCTGCAGCTCCACATATATTTACCCTGCCTTATCTATAAGCTTAAATAGTCTTGATCGCAAGGGTGCGAGATTGCTGAGTCCCTGTGACTCACAGATTACTATTACACCAGATGCAGGGCCTGATGATTCCGCTCCAGCAGAAGCGTATGAGCTCAAGTGGGAGTTCGACGAAGACTCTTAACGTTACTATGTTTCCTTTCCCGATGATCAGTAGTGGTGCCCAGTTGGGGGTGATTGGGACCATTGTCGCATGTTGGGTTCTCTTTTATTTTGGCTCCGTAGGTGGGCCATGAGTGTTTGGATGATGTAATGTTATTAATGTACTTGATTGACGTGGCGAGTGTAAGCCAACTATGTTATCTCCCCTTTATTATTTATATTACATGGGTTGTTGTGAAGATTGCCTAACTTGCGACATATGCCTTCAATGCGATTATGTCTCTAAGTCGTGCCTCGACACGTGGGAGCTATAGTCGCATCGACGGTGTTACATGAGGCACCTGGGGAACCAAGTGATTGCCTGTATTTTTTGGAAATCCCGGGGTACCGTGTGATTCTCCTATGGACTGCCACCCAGGCTCAAAGGGATCATAAGATTATTCATGCTAGAAACTTCCATGTGTAGCCACATGCCATTATGGGCTCTGGCAAAGTTGAGTAAGTTGTGGGAAACCTTTCCATGATGGGCTAGCAGATGTAGGGGATTCTAGGTGTACATGCCTATCTATCGGTTAAGGGGACCTCTTCGGAAAGACTGTGTCTCGGTCATCCGTTTCTCAAACATTATGTAGTGCGAGAAATCCAACGGAGGAGATCGAGTCTTGTGGGGAAAAGTGCACAAACCTCTGCAGAGTGTACAAACTAATCATGGTTAGCCGTGTCCCTGGTTATGGACATCTTGAGTATCTAGTTCTTGGATTATCAAGTGGATCTCATCACTCTTAATATAAATTTGATTGGGTTATTAATTACCTTTTAATTGGGATTGAGACGGGGTTTATCATTCTCAATGTTTCAACCAACTTTGTAGTTAAACAAAATATATTCCTTTGCCGTAGGGAAAAATTGGCTTTTCACAAAACCTATTAACCATACAGCCTACACCAGCCCTATATGCATGTAGTGATAGCTTTATTCTGTTCATTACTCTCTTGTGTTACATTGCAAGCATATTCCATGTGCTGACCCATTTCGGGCTGCAACGTATCATGTTGCAGACTTTTCAGACGACGAGTAAGGAGCCTTAGGTCGTCGTCTTTCACTCAGTGATGCCGTTGGAGTTGATGTACTCACCTTATCTTCCAAGCCTTCCGTTGTTATCGTATTAGATGGCCTTAAGCCATATTTATTGTAATAAGTTCTCTTTTGAGACATTTGATGTAATAAGTGTGTGATTGCTACTCTGTTATAAATCCTCAAGTACTGTGCGTGTCAGCATTATCGATCCAGGGATGACACTGATGCACAGAGATCAGACTGGTTGAGGTCTGGTTGCTACAACCAGGTATGAAGATACCGACGATCGAATCTCGGGCAAGTAACATAACGATGACAAAGGGAATAATGTATGTTGTCATTGCGGTTTTACTGATACAGATCTTCGTAGAATATGTAGGAACCAATATGAGCATCCAGGTTAGTGCTAAAAGATATCCGCGGAGGTAAACTCCATGATCGGTGCCCAATCAGATTCGATAGGCACAGACGCAGGCGGTTCGGAGCCCCTGGCCGGGGACGAATCCAAGGATCCGGCAACACAGGTCTCGTAGGAGGTGCAGTCAGTATTCGGCTCTATCGCCGCTGAGTGTGCGGCCTCCGTGGCGGGGTCCATCAACCCGTCCTCGGACGGTGTGATCTGCTCCGGATCAAGGGCCGGAGTTGCCACAGGTGTTATCTCCCGAACACTGTCCGGTGATGTCTACTACACAACCTTCTTCTTGTAGATGTTGTTGGGCCTCCAAGTACAGAGGTTTGTAGGACAGTAGCAAATTTCCCTCAAGTGGATGACCTAAGGTTTATTAATCCGTAGGAGGTGTAGGATGAATATGGTCTCTCTCAAGCAACCCTGCAACCAAATAACAAAGAGTCTCTTGTGTCCCCAACACACCCAATACAATGGTAAATTGTATAGGTGCACTAGTTCGGCGAAGAGATGGTGATACAAGTGGTATATGGATAGTAGATATAGATTTTTATAATATGAAAATATAAAACAACAAGGTAACTAATGATAAAAGTGAGCGTAAACGGTATTGCAATGTGTTGAAACAAGGCCTAGGGTTCATACTTTCACTAGTGCAAGTCCTCTCAACAATAATGACATAATTGGATCACATAACTATCCCTCAACATGTAACAAAGAGTCACTTAGTCACTAATAGCGGAGAACAAACAAAGAGATTATGGTAGGGTACGAAACCACCTCAAAGTTATTCTATCCAATCAATCCGTTGGGCTATTCCTATAAGTGTCACAAACAGCCCTAGAGTTCGTACTAGAATAACACCTTAAGACACAAATCAACCAAAACCCTAATGTCACCTAGATACTCCAATGTCACCTCATGTATCCGTGGGTATGATTATACGATATGCATCACACAATCTCAGATTCATCTATTCAAACCAACACAAAGTACTTCAAAGAGTGCCCCAAATATTCTACCGGAGAGTCAAGATGAAAATGTGTGCCAACCCCTATGCATAGATTCCCTAGGTCACGGAACCCGCAAGTTGATCACCAAAACATACATCAAGTGGATCAATAGAATACCCCATTGTCACCACGGGTATCCCATGCAAGACATACATCAAGTGTTCTCAAATCCTTAAAGACCCAATCCGATAAGATAACTTCAAAGGGAAAACTCAATCCATTACAAGAGAGTAGAGGGGGTGAAACATCATAAGATCCAACTATAGTAGCAAAGCTTGCGATACATCAAGATCGTATCACCTTCAAGAACAAGAGAGAGAGAGAGAGAGAGAGATCAAACACATAGCTACTGGTACATACCCTCAGCTCCGAGGGTGAACTACTCCCTCCTCGTCATGGAGAGCGTCGGGATGATGAAGATGGCCATCGCAGAAGGATTCCCCCTCCGGCAGGGTGCCGGAACGGCTCTAGATTGGTTTTCGGTGGCTACGGAGGCTTCTGGCAGCGGAACTCCCAATCTATTGTGCTCCCCGATAGTTTTAGGGTATATGGATATATATAGGCGGAAGAAATACGTCAGGGGAGCCACGAGGGGCACACGAGGGTGGAGGGCGCGCCCTAGGGGGGTGGGCGCACCCCCCTACCTCGTGGCTCCCTCATTGATTTCTTGACATGCACTCCAAGTCTATCAGGTTGCTTTCCTTCCAAAAATAACTTCTCTAGAAGGTTTCATTCCGTTTCGACTCCGTTTGATATTCCTTTTCTTCGAAACACTGAAACAAGGGAAAAAACAGGAACTGGCACTGGGCTCTGGGTCAATAGGTTAGTCCCAAAAATAATATAAAAGTGGATAATAAAGCCCAATAATGTCCAAACCAGAAGATAATATAGCATGGAGCAATCAAAAAATATAGATACGTTGGAGACGTATCAGCATCCCCAAGCTTAATTCTTGCTCATCCTCGAGTAGGTAAATGATAAAAACAGAATTTTTGATGTGGAGTGCTACTTGGCATAATTTCAGTGTAATTCTTCTTAATTGTGGTATGAATATTCAGATCCGAAAGATTCAAGATAAAAGTTCATATTGACATAAAAATAATAATACTTCAAGCATACTAACTAAGCAATTATGTCCTCTCAAAATAACATGGCCAAAGAAAGTTCATCCCTACAAAATCATATAGTTTAGTCATGCTCCATTTTCATCACACAAGAATGCTCTCATCATGCACAACCCCGATGACAAGCCAAGCAATTGTTTCATACTTTAGTAATCTCAAACTTTATAAACCTTCACGCAATGCATGAGCGCGAGCCATGGATATAGCACTATGGGTGGAATAGAATATGATGATGGGGGTTATGTGGAGAAGACAAAAAGGAGAAAGTCTCACATCAACGAGGCTAATCAATGAGCTATGGAGATGCCCATCGATTGATCTTAATGCAAAGAGTAGGGATTGTCATGCAACGGATGCAGTAGAGCTATAAATGTATGAAAGCTCAACAAAAGAAACTAAGTGGGTGTGCATCCAACTTGCTTTCTCATGAAGACCTAGGGCACTTGAGGAGGCCCATTGTTGGAATATACAAGCCAAGTTCTATAATGAAAAATTCCCACTAGTAAATGAAAGTGGCAAAACAAGAGACTCTCTATCATGAGGATTATGGTGCTACTTTGAAGCACAAGTGTGGCAAAGGATAGTAGCATTGTCCCTTCTCTCTTTTTCTCTCATTTTTTTGGGCCTTCTCTTTTCTTGGCCTTTCTCTTTTTTGGGGGGCCTTCTCTTTTTTTATGGCCTTTATTTTTTTATTTTTTTATTCCTCACTTGGGACAATGCTCTAAAAAATGATGACCATCACACTTCTATTTATTTACAGCTCAATGATTACAACTCGATACTATAACAAAGTATGACTCTATATGAATGCCTCCGGTGGTGTACCGGGATTGTGATGAATCAAGAGTGACATGTATGAAAAATTATGAACGGTGGCTTTGCCACAAATACGATGTCAACAACATGATCATGCAAAGCAATATGACAATGATGATGCGTGTCCTAATAAACGGAACGGTGGAAAGTTGCATGGAAATATATCTCGGAATGGCTATGGAAATGCCATAATAGGTAGGTATGGTGGATGTTTTGAGGAAGATATAAGGAGGTTTATGTGTGAAAGAGCGTATCATATCACGGGGTTTGGATGCACCGGCGAAGTTTGCATCAACTCTCAATGTGAGAAAGGGCAATGCACGGTACCGAAGAGGCTAGCAATGATGGAAGGGTGAGAGTGCGTATAATCCATGGACTCAACATTAGTCATAAAGAACTCACATACTTATTGCAAAAATCTACAAGTCATAAAAAACCAAGCATTACGCGCATGCTCCTAGGGGGATAGATTGGTAGGAAAAGACCATCGCTCGTCCCCGACCGCCACTCATAAGGAAGACAATCTAATAACACCTCATGTTTCAAATTTGTTGTACAACGTTTACCATACGTGCATGCTACGGGACTTGCAAACTTCAACACAGGTATTCCTCAAATTCACAACTACTCAATTAGCACAACTTTGATATCACTATCTCCATATCTCAAAACAATCATCAAGCATCAAACTTCTATTAGTATTCAAAACACTCATAAGAAAGTTTTTACTAATCTTGAATACCTAGCATATTAGGATTATTTAAGAAAATTACCATGCTATTTAAGACTCTAAAAATAATCTAAGTGAATCATGAGAGTTCATCTATTTCTTCAAAATAAAACTACCACCATGCTCTAAAAGATATAAGTGAAGTACTAGAGCAAACAACAAACTACTCCGAAAGATATAAGTGAAGATCAATGAGTAGTCGAATAATTATGCAACCATGTGAGGACTCTCTAACATTTAATAATTTCAGATCTTGGTATTTTATTCAAGCAGCAAGAAAAACTAAATAAAATTAATTGACGCTCCAAGCAAAACACATATCATGTGGTAAATAAAAATATAGCTCCAAGTAAAGTTACCGATGAACGAAGACGAAAGAGGGGATGCCTTCCGGGGCATCCCCAAGCTTAGGCTTTTGGTTGTCCTTGAATATTACCTTGGGGTGCCTTGGGCATCCCCAAGCTTAGGCTCTTGCCACTCCTTATTCCATAATCCATCGAATCTTTACCCAAAACTTGAAAACTTCACAACACAAAACTTAACAGAAAACTCGTAAGCTCCGTTAGTATAAGAAAATAAATCACCACTTAGGTACTGTTGTGAACTCATTCTAAATCATACAGGTGTGATATCTACTGTATTCTAACTTATCTATGGTTCATACCCTCCGATACTACTCATAGATTCATCAAAATAAGCAAACAACACATCGAAAACTGAATCTGTCAAAAACAGAACAGTCTGCAGTAATCTGGATCAACCGTATAATTCTGGAACCCCAAAAATTCTAAAATAAATTGCTGGACCTGAGGAATTTATCTATTAATCATCTGCAAAAAGAATTAACTACATAGCACTCCCAATAAAAAATGGCAGCAATTCTCGTGAGCGCTAAAGTTTCTATTTTTTACAGCAAGATCAACAAGACTTTCCCCAAGTCTTCCCAAAGGTTCTATGATGACCCACAAGTATAGGGGATCTATCGTAGTCCTTTAGATAAGTAAGAGTGTCGAATCCAATGAGGAGCAGAAGTAAATGATAAGTGGTTTCCAGCAAGGTATTCTCTGCAAGTACTGAAACAAGTGGTAACAGATAGTTTTGTGATAGGATAATTTGTAACGAGCAACAAGTAACAAAGTTAAATAAAGTGCAGAAATGTGGCCCAATCCTTTTTGTAGAAAAGGACAAGCCTGGATAAACTCTTATATATAGAAAAGCGCTCCTGAGGACACATGGGAATATCATCAAGCTAGTTTTCATCACGCTCATATGATTCGCGTTCGGTACTTTGATAATTTGGTATGTGGGTGGACCGGTGCTTGGGTACTGTCCTTACTTGGACAAGCATCCCACTTATGATTAACCTCTATTGCAAGCATCCGCAACTACAACAAAAGTATTAAGGTAAACCTAACCATAGCATGAAACACATGGATCCAAATCAGCCCCTTATGAAGCAACGCATAAACTAGGGTTTAAGCTTCTGTCACTCTAGCAACCCATCATCTAATTATTACTTCCCAATGCCTTCCTCTAGGCCCAAATAATGGTGAAGTGTCATGTAGTTGATGTTCACATAACACCACTAGAGGAGAGACAACATACATCTCATCAAAATATCGAACGAATACCAAATTCACATGACTACTAATAGCAAGACTTCTCCCATGTCCTCAGGAACAAACGTAACTGTTCACAAAGCATAAACATGTTCATAATCAGAGGGGTATTAATATGCATATAGGATCTGAAGATATGATCTTCCACCAAATAAACCAACTAGCATGAACTACAAGGAGTAATTAACACTACTAGCAACCTACTAGCACCAATCCCGGACTTAGAGACAAGAATTGGATACAAGAGATGAACTAGGGTTTTGAGAGGAGATGGTGCTGATGAAGATGTTGATGTAGATTGCCCTCTCCTGATGAGAGGAGCGTTGGTGATTACGATGGTGATGATTTCCCCCTCCGGGAGGGAAGTTTCCCCGGCAGAACAGCTCTGCCGGAGCCCTAGATTGGTTCCGCCAAGGTTCCGCCTCGTGTCGGCAGAGTTTCGTCCGAGAAGATGGATTCTTATTTTTTTCCATCGAAAGACTTCATATAGCAGAAGATGGCCACCGGAGGGCCACCAGGGGGCCCACGAGGTAGGGGGCACGCCCCCCACCTTCGTGGGCAGGGTGTGGCCCCCCTGGTGAATCTCTTCTGCTGAGTATTTTTTTATATATTCTGAAAACGTCTTCCGTGAAGTTTCAGGACTTTTGGGCTATGCAGAATAGGTCTCTAATATTTGCTACTTTTCCAGCCCAGAATCCCAGCTGCCGGCATTCTCCCTCTTCATGTAAACCTTGTAATATAAGAGTGAATAGGCATAAGTATTGTGACATAATGTGTAATAACAGCCCATAATGCAATAAATATCGATATAAAAGCATGATGCAAAATGGACGTATCAACTCCCCCAATCTTAGACCTCGCTTGTCCTCAAGCAAAAAGCCGAAATCGAAAAATATGTCCACATGTTTAGAGATAGAGGTGTCGATAAAATAAAATACGGACATGAGGGCATCATGATCATTCTTAGAATAGCAACTTACATAATTCTTGTCATATGATTTGTTATGCTAGAGTAATAACTCAATCACAATTTCAAGTGTAAATCATAAAATTCATTGACAACTAACAAACTATAATCTCAGTCATTGGAGCAATTGCAATTTATCATAACATAGGAAAGAGTCAACATATAAGATCTTTTCAGCAAGTCCACATACTCAATTATCATATAGTCTTTCACAATATCTAACACTCACGCAATACTTATGGGTATGGAGTTTTAATCGGACACAGAGAAAAATAGGGGCTTATAGGTTTGCCTCCCAACGCTTTACCTCAAGGGTAATGTCAACAATAATAGTTCATGAAAACTCACATCCAATTAGCCATATATACCAGGATCTTTCCAACGTACTGTGCTTGCCAAAGGATAAAATGTAAAAAGGAAGGGTGAAGATCATCATGACTCTTATGCAAGGTAAGAGATAAAAGTAAAAGATAGGCCCTTCGCAGAGGGAAGCAGAGGTTGTCATGCGCTTTTATGGTTGGATGCACAAAATCTTAATGCGAAAGAATGTCACTTTATATTGCCACTTGTGATATGGACCTTTATTATGCAGTCTGTCGCTTTTATTTCTTCCATATCACACGATCTTATAAAGCTTATTTTCTCCCACACTAATAAGTCATATATATTTAGAGAAATTTTTTTATTGCTTGCACCGATGACAACTTACTTGGAGGATCTTACTCAATCCATAGGTAGGTATGGTGGACTCTCATGGCAAAACTGGTTTAGGGGTATTTGGAAGCACAAGTAGTATCTCTACTTGGTGCTATGAATTTGGCTAGCATGAGGGGGAAAGGCAAGCTCAACCATGTTGGATGATCCATGACAATATAATTTATCTCAGATGTAGGAAAACATAACCCATTACATTGTCTTCCTTGTCCAACATCAACTCTTTAGCATGTCATATTTTAATGAGTGCTCACAATCATAAAAGATGTCCTAGATAGTATATCTATATGTGAAGACCTCTCTTTCTTTATTACTTCCTATTAATTGCAACGATGACCAAAACTATGTTTGTCAACTCTCAACAACTTTTATTCATCATACTTTTTCTATGTGAGCTCATTACTCTCCATGAGATTCACATGATCTCTTTGTTTCTTTTTATTTCTTTCTCTCTTCTTTTATTCACTTAGGATCATGGAAAAATATTCAAGCCCTTGACTCAACACTAATATTTATTATATATATAGCTCACAGACTCGATTACATAGAGGAATCATAAAGCAAAACTCAAAACTAGATCATGCCATAAACTTTATTCTACTAGATCAAGATAATACCAAAAGGATCGAACTAAGGAAAACGGTAAAGATAAAAGTGATGGTGATACGATACCGGGGCACTCCCCCAAGCTTGATAGTTTTCCAAGGGAGTACCCATACCCATGTGATTATGTCTCCTTTGTTGGTGAAGAAGGTGGAGTTTTTGATGATGGATAGTCGCACATCGAGTGTAGGAGGTCTTCTAACTTGCGGATAATGCCCTTGAGTGCGATGATATGCTCCTTCAACAAAATATTTTCACGTGTGAGATACTTATTTTGTATACGAGCTAACTCAATCATCTTGAAAGCTTCGATCTCTGTTGGGGTAAGAAGATTGTGATCAAGTTGAAGGGTGTCTTCTGTCGCCGGAACTTGGTCCTCCATGGCCTTCTTGATCCCTTCATCCTTGTTGATCTACATGGGTTCTTCTCTCTTCAGCTCTATCTTTATTAGCCAAGCATCGTTGCCCTCATGGTTGGAGGAGGAGGGAGACGACATAGTGCCTAGCCTTGACAACCCTGACAGAAAACAACGCGAAACAAAGACAGGAGGTTTTTTCCTGATACGGGAGTCAAAACCTCCGGGAGATTATATAATGAATTTTTACCGAGCAAAATACATGTCGTGCAAGAAAACGGAGTCTGGAGAGCACACGAGGTGCCCACGAGGTAGGGGGCGCGCCCAGGGGGTAGGGCGCGCCCTCCACCCTCGTGGAGTCCTCATGTCCTTCCCGGACTGCTTCTTATTTTTCTATTTTTCTAAATATTCCAAAACAGAGAAATATTGCCTTAAAAACTGTTTTGGAGTCGGTTTACTTACCGTACCACATACCTATTCCTTTTCGGAGTCTGAAACATTCTGGAAAGTGTCCCTTATGTATTCCTCCGGGGTTACGGTTTCAATAACATTGGTTTCAACATTTATGGGATTACCTGAGATATAATGTTTGATTCTCTGACTGTTCACCACCTTCGGATTTGTGCCTTCGAAGTTGTTGATTTTTATGGCACTGGAACGATAGACCTCCTCGATAACGTAAGGACCTTCCCATTCAGAGAGAAGTTTTCCCGCAAAAAATCTTAAACGAGAGTTTTATAGCAATACATAATCACCTACATTAAACTCACGCTTTTGTATCCTTTTATCATGCCATCTTTTAACTTTTTCTTTAAACAACTTGGCATTTTCGTAGGCTTGGGTTCTCCATTCATCGAGTGAGCTAATATCAAATAACCTCTTCTCACCGGAAAGTTTAAATCATAATTGAGTTCTTTAATAGCCCAATATGCCTTGTGTTCTAGTTCGAGAGGTAAGTGAGATGCTTTTCCATAAACCATTTTATACGGAGACATACCCATAGGATTTTTATATGCAGTTCTATAGGCCCATAATGCATCATCAAGTTTCTTGGACCAATTCTTTCTAGATCTATTAATAGTCTTTTGCAAAATTAATTTGAGCTCTCTATTACTCAATTCTACTTGACCACTAGACTGAGGATGATAAGGAGATGCAATTCTATGATTAACATCATATTTAGCAAGCATTTTACGGAAAGCACCATGAATAAAATGTGAACCACCATCACTCATTAAATATCTAGGGACTCCAAATCTTGCAAAAATAACTTCTTTAAGCATTTTAATAGAAGTGTTATGATCAACAATACTAGTTGGAATAGCTTCTACCCACTTAGTAACGTAATCAACAGCAACTAAAATATGTGTATATCCATTAGAGGAAGGAAAAGGTCCCATATAGTCAAAGCCCCAAACATCAAATGGTTCAATAATGAGTGAATAGTTCATAGGCATTTCTTGACGTCTACTAATATTACCAATTCTTTGACATTCATCACAAGATAAGAAAAACTTACGCACATCCTTGAAGAGAGTAGGCCCATAAAAACCAGATTGCAATACCTTATGTGCAGTTCTATCTCCAGCATGGTGTCCTCCATAAGCTTCGGAGTGACACTTGCGTAGGATCTGTTCTTGTTCATGCTCAGGTACACAACGTCTAATAACACCATCTACTCCTTCTTTATAAAGATGTGGGTCATCCCAAAAGTAATGCCTCAAATCATAGAAGAACTTTTTCTTTTGCTGGTATGTGAAACTAGGTGGTATAAACCTAGCAACAATGTAATTAGCATAATCAGCATACCATGGAGCAGTATTAGAAGCATTTATGACATTTAATTGCTCATCAGGAAAGCTATCATCAATAGGTAGGGGGTCATCAAGCACATTTTCTAACCTAGAGAAGTTGTCTGCAACGGGGTTCTCATGTAACGCCCTCGATGCGGCTATATCTCCCACGTGTCGAAGCACGACTTAGAGGCATAACCGCATTGAAAGCAATGTCGCAAGTGAGGTAATGTTCGCACAACCCATGTAATACATAAGTGAAAGATACATACTTGGCTTACAATCGCCACTTCACACAATTACATGAATAAAGCATTACATCATCCAAATACACTCAAGGTCCGACTATGGAACTAAAATAAAAGAAGAACCCCAAATGCGACAAGGTCCCCGATCGACCCCAACTGGGCTCCACTACTGATCAACTAGAATGAAACAACACAAGGGCAAGATCTTCATCGAGCTCCTCCTGAGCTTGGTTGCGTCATCTGCACTGACTCATCGGCACCTGCAAGCTGGTTTTGGAAGTATCTGTGAGCCACGGGGACTCAGCAATCTCGCACCCTCGCGATCAAGACTATTTAAGCTTATGGGTAAGGTAAAAGGTATGAGGTGGAGCTGCAGCAAGCGACTAGCATATATGGTGGCTAACATACGCAAAAGAGAGCGGGAAGAGAAGGCAAAGCACGATCGAGAATCTATGATCAAGAAGTGATCCTAGAACAACCTACGTCAAGCATAACTCCAACACCGTGTTCACTTCCCGGACTCCGCCGGAAAGAGACCATCACAGTTACACACGCAGTTGACTCATTTTAATTAAGTTAAGGTTCAAGTTATCTACAACCGGACATTAACAAATTCCCATCTGCCCATAACCGCGGGCACGGCTTTCGAAAGTTCAAATCCCTGCAGGGGTGTCCCAACTTAGCCCATGACAAGCTCTCACGGTCAACGAAGGAATAGACCTCCTCCCGAGACGTTTCGATCAGACTTGGCATCCCGGTAGAACAAGACATTTCGACAGGGTAAAATAAACCAGCAACACCGCCCGAATGTGCCGACAAATCCCGATAGGAGCTGCACATATCTCTTTCTCAGGGCACACTCAGATGAGCGCTCCATACAACTAAAACCAAACCTCGAGTTTCCCCGAGGGGGCGCTGCACAGGACTCTAGTTTGGACCAACACTCAGAGCAGCACTGGCCCGGAGGGGGTAAAATAATGATGACCCTCAGGAGCGCGACTCCCAAGGGAAAAGAAAAGGCTAGGTGGCAAATGGTAAAACCAATGCTGGGCATTGCTGGAAGAGCTTTACTTAAGGCGAACTGTCAAGGGGTTCCCATTATTACCCAACCGCGTAAGGAACGCAAAATCCAGGAACATAACACCGATATGACGGAAACTAGGGCGGCAAGAGTGGAACAAAACACCAGGCATAAGGCCGAGCCTTCCACCCTTTACTAGTATATAGATGCATTAATTAAATAAGATATATTGTGATATCCCAACAAGTAAACATGTTCCGACAAGGAACAACATTTCCATGTTCCAACAAGGAACAGACTTCAATCTTCACCTGCAACTAACAACGCTATAAGAGGGGCTGAGTAAAGCGGTAACATAGCCAAACAATGGTTTGCTAGGACAAGGTGGGTTAGAGGCTTGGTTCAACAATATAGGAGGCATGAAAATCAAGTGGTAGGTATCGCAGCATAGGCATAGCAAAAGAGCGAGCAACTAAGCAAAGCAAAGATAGTAGTGATTTCGAGGGTATGATCATCTTGCCTGAAATCCCGCAAGGAAGAAGAACGAGTCCATGAAGAAGACAAACGGGCATAGACGAACGAATCCTCACAACACGACGTTATCGGAACCAACCCGAAGAAGCAACACCGGAAAGAAGCAAACCACATAGTAAACAACCATGACATGAACATGGCATGATGCACAATCAAGTATGATGCATGTCCGGTTTAATGAAGCATGGCATGGCAAAGTGCACAAACAATCCTACAAATTAAGTGGAGCTCATTATGCAACGAGTTGCATATTGACGGAACACCACATCAGTTATTTAGTTCTCTCTCGTTTATGTACCCAACAATATTAAAAGTTGTTAAACATGGCAAGAGGGTGAAGCAAATGAAAACTACCTATCTAGGCAAGTTTAAATGGGGCCGGAATCATCAAACAACAATTCCGGTAAATCCCCATATGCATTAGTAAATTAATGCAAACAACAATTTAAACATTCTTGAAGTTGTTATCATGATGCAGATGACATGAACACGTTTATGCAATTTTTTATTAAAAGTTGACAAGAGCATTATGAAGCATTTTCACCGTAGTAGAAAGAAAGGGGTGCCACGGCGACGATAACGAAACGGTGCTACTGCAACGTTCCGGTTCCGACAACTCATTGAGAACGTCGGTGCAAAAGAAAGTGTGGCGGGAGCGTGCAAAAGATGGTGGGGTGATCCCGGTAACCGGGTTCCCACGGGTCGACGGTGGTCTTGGGGTTATACCTTCAAAGCGTGCGTTTCGAAGCATATCGGTTCTGTGCAAGTAGAGGAAGTAGACGTTCTTGCCATGTTCGTAGTGGTAGTAGTTGTACTCATGCCGTAGTGGAAGTAGTGGTTCGTGTCGATGGTAGTGGTACATAGCAATCGTGGACGAACTTGAGGGTCATCGGTACATGTTCACGGTTCTTAGTCTCACAAGTTTCCGTAGATGTTCAGGGGCACGACGAGAAACTTGACGTCCATGGAGTCTTCGAGGGACGACGGTAGTGGTACTTGGCAAAATGCATGTCGACGGCAGTTGTTCTCATATCGTCGTGGTACTTGGCGATTTCGGAGACGGCGGAAGGCGAACTTGGCGGTCCTCGTCATCCTGGTACTTGGCGTCATGGTACTTGGGTCTTCGGACTTGCCGGTCTCGGTTCTTGCGACGGTAGTGGTACAAGGTCATCGTGGGAAGTAGTCGTACTCGCGAACTTGTCAGATACACGGCGACGGTAGTGGAACTTCACGGATCCGTGGCCTCCGGGCGTAATGGTACTCAGCGAATCCCGAAACGTTCTTGATGATCCAAACTGGCACAAGTGAGAAGCACGTCCACGGATTCTTCCGACTTGGGCTCCGGATACAGGGTTTGACGAGCTCCAGTAGACGATGGAGAAGGTCAACAACGTAGCATCAACAGCCAACGAGGCCACGAACATGACTTGGGGCTCCCCGAACCCATGAAAACGGCTGGCAGGAGGCAGATGCTAGTGAAGGCAGGGCCACGCCGAGGTCGAAGGTGGCCGGGCGAGCTCGACGGAGGTCGTCCGCGGTCGGATGAAGCAGCAGCAGGGCACGGTAGCAAGCGCGAAGCTGCAGCAGCGCAGGTCAGGCGGCACGCGAGAAGAGCAGCGGCAGCAGGGCGCAATGGTGGTGGTCGAACGAGGCAGGGGCTGTCCATGACTGGAGCAGAGGAGGTCGACGAGTGGCGGCGCTGGGTGCTTGGTGGCGGACGACGAGCTTGCTCCGGCAAGGAAGGGAAGGCAGACCGGCGACGCAGGAGGCCGACGCCGAAGGAGACCCTGGGCGGCGCAGCGGACGTGGAGAAGAGGGAGGTATAGCGCGGGGCAGGGGAGATGGGATCGGGCCCCTGGTGCGATGCGTGCGTGAGAGTGGCGGCGAGGGAGAAAAACGAGCGGAGGGAGATGGGGCGCTGGGGTGTAGCACGAGGGAGAGAAGTGGATCAGGGGAAGGGACGAAGGGTGAGGCGGCGGTGGATGGGGACGAGAGGGAGTTGAGGATCGAGTGGTAGGCTAGGGTTAGCTGCAAGTGGGCTGGCGCGGGAGGCCTTGGGCCGGCCGGCCTGAGGCTGCAGCTGGGCTCCCCCTCCTTTCCAAAATCTTCCCTATCTTAAATTTATTGTTTATATAATTAAACAACCAACAAAAGGGGAAAACCAGGGGTTTTGGTTCGGAATATGAGATATATAAAAATATATCTGGAACCCTGGATTTATGTAGGGTTTGAATAAATTGCTCTGGCATTTTTAGAAGGTAGAAAAATAATTAGAGTTTGAATTATTCTCAAACTTCAATCATTTTTGAACCTGACCAAAATAACTTCGAATGGGATGAAATCTGACAGAGAGGGTGTAGGAAAAAAGGCAAGATTTATAGGGAAAAGATGAACATTAATGGAGGAGGAATAAGGTCGTTTGCAAAGACATGAAAGAAGAAGGAAGTGAGAGGGATGACAAGGAAAATATATATGAGGTTAAGTCGGATACAAGAAGAGTTGAAGAGTAATGCAATTGTGTGATGGGTGATTCCAAGTTAATGGGATATTTAATATAGCTCCCTAATATCGGGAGGATATGTTATAAAGAGAATCACCATGTGAATTCCCTCGATTTAAAAGGACCGAAGATCCACACAAATTATTTAGTTGAGATGCAAAAAGACTTATGACATGATGATATGATGACATGATGCAATGCACATGATGCAACGAACCAGAACGAATCACCCGACAACACTCAGAAACATGAAAGGCATCTGAAGCTCCGGTCTTGGGGCGTCACATCTCAGCTCCTTTTCTATCAACAATATGGAAGTCAAATTCTTGTAGCAAGAGAACCCCATCTAATAAGTCTAGGTTTATCATCTTTCTTTTCCATAAGATATTTAATAACAACATGATCATTGTGAATAGTTACTTTAGAATCAACAATATAAGGTCTGAACTTATCACAAGCAAATACAACTGCTAAGAATTATTTTTCGGTAGTAGCATAATTTCTTTGAGCATTGTCTAGGGTTTTAATAGCATATTGAATAACATTTAATTTCTTATCAACTCTTTGCCCTAGAACAACACCTACAGCGTAATCACTAGCATCACACATAATTTCAAAGGGTAAATTCCAATCAGGTGCCTGAACGATAGGTGTAGAGATAGATGCTTTCTTAAGTATTTCAAATGCTTCTACACAATCGTCATCAAAGACAAATGGTATATCTTTTTGTAATAAATTAGTCAGAGGCCGAGAAATTTTTGAGAAGTCCTTAATGAACCTCCTATAAAATCCGGCATGACCAAGGAAACTTCTTATACCTTTGATGTCTTTGGGACATGGCATCTTCTCAATAGCATCAACTTTGGCTTTATCAACCTCAATACCTCTTTCAGAAACTTTGTGCCCCAAGACAATACCTTCATTAACCATAAAGTGGCACTTTTCCCAATTCAAGACAATATTAGTTTCTTCACATCTCTGCAAAACTCGATCAAGGTTGCTCAAGCAATCATCAAAAGAAGATCCATAGACGGAGAAATCGTCCATGAAAACCTCACAAATCTTTTCACAAAAGTCAGAGAATATGACCATCATGCATCTTTGAAAGGTAGCAGGTGCATTACATAGACCAAAAGGCATACGTCTATAAGCAAAAGTACCAAGCGGGCAAGTAAAAGTAGTCTTTGATTGATCTTTGGCTGACACAGGTATTTGAGAGAAACCAGAATGACCATCTAGAAAGCAAAAATGTGTATGTTTGGATAGTCTTTCTAGCATTTCATCAATAAAAGGTAAGGGGTAATGATCCTTTTTAGTTGCCTTATTTAATTTGCGGAAATCAATTACCATCCTATAACCTATAATAATTCTTTGAGGAATCAATTCATCTTTATCATTAGGAACAACAGTAATACGTCCCTTCTTGGGGACACAATGGACAGGACTTACCCACTGACAATCAGCAACGGGATAGATTATACCTACCTCAAGGAGCTTTAATATTTCTTTTCTTACCACTTTTCACTTCAGGATTCAGCCGTCGTTGATGATCATGAACTGGTTTAGCATCTTCTTCCAAATTAATTTTATGTTGACATAGAGTGGGACTAATGCCCTTAAGATCATCAAGAGTATACCCAATAGTAGCACGGTGGTTCTTTAGAGTTTTCAATAATCTCTCCTCCTCATGCTCTAAAAGGTTAGCACTAATAAGAACAGGATATATCTTTTTCTCATCAATATAAGCATATTTAAGAGTATCAGGTAACAGTTTAAGCTCAAACACGGGATCACCCTTGGGTGGAGGAGGATCCCCTAGGATTTCAACAGGCAAATTGTTTTTCAGAATAGGTTCCTGTTTAAAGAATACTTCATCTATTTCCCTTCTTTCATTCATAAACATATCATTTTCATGGTCTAGCAAATATTGTTCTAAAGGATCACTAGGAGGTACGGCAATAGAAGCAAGACCAATAATTTCATCCTTACTAGGTAATTCTTCTTCACGGTGTTGTCTACTAAATTTGGAGAAATTAAATTCATGAGTCATATCATCTAAACCGATAGTAACAAGATCCCTTTTGCAATCTATGGTAGCATTAACAGTGTTTAAGAAGGGTCTACCAAATATAATGGGACAAAAACTATCTTGTAGGGAACCAAGAACAAGAAAATCAGCAGGATATTTAGTTTTCCCACACAAGACTTCAACATCTCTAACAATTCCCGTTGGTGAAATAGTATCTCTATTGGCAAGTTTAGTTGTGACATCAATATCATCTAATTCAACAGGTGCAATATCATGCATAATTTCTCTATATAGGCTAACAGGTATTGCACTAACACTAGCACCCATATCACATAAGCCTTGATAACAATGATCTCCTATTTTAACAGAAATAACAGGCATGCCTACCACAGGTCTAGGTTTATCCTTAGTGCAAGGTTTAGCAATTCTAGCGGTTTCATCACAGAAATAAATAACATGCCCATCAATATTATCAGACAAGAGATCTTTAACAATAGCAATATCAGGTTCAACTTTAATTTGCTCATGAGGTGTATAAGTTTTAATATTTCTTTTATGAACCAAAGTTGAAGCTTTAGCATGATCCTTTATCCTAACAGGAAAAGGTGGTTTCTCAACATAAGAAGTAGGAACAATAGGATCATTATAAGTGACAATCTTTTCTTCAACTTTAATAGGTGCAGCTACTTTTACTTCTATGGGAGGATGATATTTAAACCACTTCTCCTTGGGGAGATCAACATAAGTAGCAAAAGATTCACAGAAAGAAGCTACTATCTCAGAGTCAAGTCCATATTTTGTGCTAAATTTACGGAAAACATCGGTATCCATAAAAGATTTAACACAATCAAAACTAGGTGTCATACCTGACTCCTTACCCTTGTCGAGGTCCCAATCTTCAGAGTTGCGTTTAATTCTTTCCAATAAATCCCATTTGAATTCAATAGTCTTCAACATAAAAGAGCCAACACAAGAAGTATCAAGCATGGTGCGATTGCTATCAGAAAGCCGAGCATAAAATTTTTGAATAATCATTTCTCTTGAGAGCTCATGATTGGGGCATGAATATAACATTGATTTAAGCCTCCCCCAAGCTTGAGTGATGCTTTCTCCTTCACGAGGCCAAAAATTATATATAATTGCGATAACGATGAACTAGATGCGTAGGATAAAACTTCTGATGAAATTCGAATTTCAATCGTTTGTAATTCCAAGACCCCATATCATCACATAGCCTATACCATGTCGATGCATCTCCCTTCAAAGATAAAGGGGAGACCTTCTTCTTAACAACATCTTCGGGTACACCTGCAAGCTTAAATAATCCACAAACTTCATCCACATATATTAGATGCTCATCGGGATGTTTTGTTCCATCTCCTAAAAAGGGATTAGCTAGTAGTTTTTCTATGATACCCGAAGGAATTTCAAAGCAGACATTTTCATTTTCAGTAGGTTCAGTAAGTTGAGGAGCAACTCTTTGCTCTATTGGTTGGGGTGAAGATACCCCGAACAAGCCCCTCAAAGGATTACTTTCCATAGTAACAAGTGACAGTAAATTTCAGCACACTATATAGATTTTTCCTTACCAAATTCCACCTACCAAAGGCGCTTCACTCCCTTGCAACGGCGCCAGAAAAGAGTCTTGATGACCCACAAGTATAGGGGATCTATTGTAGTCCTTTCGATAAGTAAGAGTGTCGAACCCAACAAGGAGCAGAAGGAAATGATAAGCAGTTTCCAGCAAGGTATTCTCTGCAAGTACTGAAACAAGTGGTAACAGATAGTTTTGTGATAGGATAATTTATAACGAGCAACAAGTAACAAAATTAAATAAAGTGCAGCAAGGTGGCCTAATCCTTTTTGTAGCAAAGGACAAGCCTGGGCAAACTCTTATATAGAGAAAAGCGCTCCCGAGAACACATGGGAATATCATCAAGCTAGTTTTCATCACGCTCATATGATTCGCGTTCGGTACTTTAATAATTTGGTATGTGGGTGGACCGGTGCGTGTGTAACATCCCAAATTTTCAATTTGTAATGTTATATATTAGATCATCACTGCATATCATATTTTATTGCTTTTGGCCCGATCCAGAAATTCTATGCCACTCAAGGACCCACGGAGAGAGTTGGGAATTTCGTTATTTTCATATTTGAGTTTTCTCAAATTTTGAAAATAGGATCATTTGATTTTCTTTATTTTATCTTCAATTATTTCTATTATAAAAATATGAGAGAGGGAATAAAACGAATTTCCCAAAATAAAGAAATATTGAGGATTTAATAGAAAAATCAACTAAGGATTTATTTCGGAGTTTTTGGCTAGTTCTTTTTGAATTTAGGAAAAATTGCACGTTTTCAAAACTGCATTTAGGGACAAGAAAATGTTCATCTCGTTCTAAATATTTTATTTAGGCAGTGAAAACTTATTTTGGCATTTTTAGAATTTTATTTAATTTTCTAGATTTTTTCTTAGTTTTGGCAGAATTTGTTTTTTTAAAGTACCGCACGCCCGAGTGGGCCGAAGGCCCAGCCGAGCCAAGCCAGGCCTGCGCCGCCACCGCCGAGTCCGGCCGGAGCACGCCTCCCGAGGCTGACCCCGACCCGGCGCCCTCTTCCCCAAGCCGGACGCCGCCCCCCTCTTAAATACCGCCAGCCGCCACCGCCTCACCCTGCCACCCCGACCCGCCCCGCCTCCCCGCCTCCCCGCAGCAGCCGCCGCCGCCGCCGTCGCCAACGCCACCCCACCCCGCCGGAGCCCCAAGTTCCGCCGGTTTCTGTCGAGGTTGCCGCCGCCCGCCACCAGTTTTCTGAAGAAAACCGATTCGGTTTTTTTGAAAACCCTTGGTTTTTTTATTTAGATCGGTTTTTTTCTCGGTTCACTTATTTAGTGAGCGCTCGCTCGTTAGTTCGTTTTAACGGACGAGTTTACCGTTTAGTTTCAGTTAACGAAAGTCCGTTCGTTAATCTTTTCGTCATTTTTTCTTTTTCTCGGATTTTCCGCGATTATTTCTGATCGCGATTTCTGATCCGATTTTCATTTTAGTATAACTTTTCGCTTGTTTATCGGAATCAGGCGATTCAAGCGCCTATAGTTTCATTTCAAAACCCTCTTTTCGTTTAACCAACTCAAACAAGTTTTTGCTTCTGTAACATTTGACTTAAGTCCAGATTAGTAAACGAAGCTTGTTTCTTTTGCAGTTTGACTTTCGTTGTTTCGTTCGATTTGTTTCTTTTTGCAAACCGGAGTTCTTAAGTTGAACTTTCTGGTTAGATCTCTTATTTGAGTTTTACCTGTGCATTAGATGAGTGCTTATTGTATGCTTGTTTGTTTGCGATGGAGTACCCGGAGTGCGCCGCTTACTACTTCGAATCTCTAGGTTTCATGTATCATCAGCAAGGCAAGTAACACTTCGATCATACCTCTTTACTACCCAGTTTTATTGCATTAGATCACTCCTCAAACAATTGAATGAATAGGATCTGATTAATATGTGGGTTTTGGGAAGTAGATGAGGTAGTACCTATCACCTTTTTATTATCAAACCTTTGGGAGTTACTTCTACGTTTGCTTATGCCATGCTATGCTAGTAGACGTGGATTGGGTGAGTGTATCCATGACAGATGTGAGATTGTTATTTAATGGTTTACTTAAGGTGGCTACTTTAACACACATCTGGGTGGATTGAGGCACCTGGGTATTCCAGCGATTGCCTGTTTTTCTTTATGGACAGCCACCCAGGCTCAAAGGGATCATGATATTATTCATGCTAGAAACTTCCGTGTGCAGCCACAAGCTACTATGGGCTCCAGCATAGTTGATTAAGTCGTGCGAACTCTTACAATGGTAGACTAGCATCTGTAGGGGAAAGTAGGTGTAACGGTCTACCCGATCGTAAGGTGCTAGCGCTTCCGAAAGACTATGTCTCGGTCATCCGTTTCTCAAACACCATGTAGTGCGAGAATCCCAACAGAGGAGATCGAGTCTTGTGGGGAAAAGTGCGCAAACCTCTGCAGAGTGTATAAACTAATCATGATTAGCCGTGTCCCCGGTTATGGACGTCTTGAGTATCTAGTACTTGGATTATCATGTGAATCTCATCATGTGACTTTAACTAATTTTGTTGGGTTTTAATGATGATGCTTAATTGGGATTGAGAGGGTGTCTACACTCTCAATGTTTAACAACCGCCATGATAGTTAAATAAAATTTATTCCTTTGCAGTAGAGAAAAATTGGCTTTACGCAAAACTGTAACCATAGAGCTTTCCACCAGCCATATATGCATGTAGTATAGCCTATTTCAGTTAATTACTCTCTATGTGTTACATTGCCAGCATATTCCATGTGCTGACCCGTTTTCGGGCTGCAATGTTCATGTTATATCGGGAGAAGGAATAGCAGTAGATCCCACCAAGTTGACACTGTGATAAATTGGGAAGCCCCAACAACAGTTGGAGAGATCCGGAGTTTTCTTGGACTCGCAGGATACTACCGGAGATTCATTGAAAATTTCTCGAAGATTGCAAAACCTATGACGAAGTTGTTGAAGAAGGATACCAAGTTCAAATGGACTGAAGAATGTGAGGCCAGTTTCCAGGAGTTGAAGAAACGTTTGGTTACATCGCCAGTGTTGATTCTGCCAGATCAGCGCAAGGATTATGAGGTATATTGCGACGCTTCATGTCGAGGACTTGGAGCAGTGCTTATGCAGGAGGGAAGAGTTGTTTCATATTCCTCACGACAGCTTAAGCCCCATGAGTTGAATTATGCTACACATGACTTGGAGTTAGCAGCCGTAGTGCACGCATTGAAGACGTGGAGACATTTTCTCATCGGAAACCATTGTGAGGTGTACATGGATCACAAGAGTTTGAAGTACATATTCACGAAGAAGGAGTTGAATCTCAGGCAAAGGAGATGGTTGGAGCTCATCAAAGATTATGATATGAGGTTGCATTATCATCCCGGAAAGGCTAACATAGTAGCTGATGCATTGAGCCGCAAGAGCCATGTCAACACACTAATGACCGGAGAGTTACCAAAGGAGTTAGCCGAGGATCTTCGTGAGCTATGTTTGGAAATTGTTCCGAGAGGCTATGTAGCAGCATTGGAGATTGGGTCTACTTTGATGGATAAGATCAGAGAAGCTCAGAAGACTGACAAGGAGATTGCCACTATAAAGGAGAAGGTGAGCAAGGGAAAAGTTAAAGGATTTCGTGAGGATGAACACGATACCTTAGGTTTGAGGACCACGTTTATGTGCCTAATGACCCGGAGATCAGGAAGTTGATTTTGCAAGAGGCCCATGATTCGCCGTACTCAATTCACCCAGGAAATACCAAGATGTATTTGGATTTGAAAGACACTTTCTGGTGGACTGGAATGAAGAAGGATATTGCGGAGTATGTAGCAGTTTGTGATGTATGTCAGAGAGTGAAGGCAGAGCATTAGAAGCCAACAGGATTGCTACAGCCATTGCCGATACTCGAATGGAAGTGGGATAAGCTAGGCATGGATTTTACCACGGGATTACCCAGGACCCATTCAGGCTATGACTCGATATGGGTTGTAGTCGACCGCTTGACGAAGGTAGCTCATTTCATCCCAGTGAAGACCACTTACACCAGTGCTAAGTTGGCAAAAATATAAATGACCAGGATCGTATGTCTGCATGGAGTTCCAGGGAGCATTGTATCAGATAGAGGAACCCAGTTTACCTCAAAGTTCTGGAATCAGTTGCACGAAACCTTGGGTACCATATTAGAGTTCAGTACAGCTTTTCATCCGCAGACAGATGGACAGACCGAGAGAGTCAATCAGATTTTAGAGGATATGCTGAGAGCTTGTGCGCTAGATTATGGATCTAGTTGGGATGACAACTAGCCATATGCGGAGTTCTCTTACAACAATAGTTATCAATCCAGTTTGAAGATAGCCCCTTTTGAAGCCTTGCACGGAAGAAGGTGCATAACACCTTTGTCGTGGGATGAAGTTGGAGACCGCCAGTTGTTTGGACCAGATTTGATTAACGAGTCTGAACAGAAGGTGAAGTTAATTTGAGATAGGCTCAAGGTAGTCCAGTCCAGGCAGAAGAGCTATGCAGATTCTAAACACAAGGAGAAAATTTACGAAGACGGAGATAGAGTTTATCTTCATGTATCTCCACTTCGAGGAGTTAAGCGCTTTGGACTTAAGGGAAAGTTAGCGCCATGTTTTGTGGGACCATACAAAGTTTTGGAACGCATGGGAGAAGTTGCTTATAAATTGGAATTGCCTGAGGGATTGTCAGGAGTTCATGATGTGTTCCATGTTTCCCAGTTGAAGAAGTGCCACGCAGAGATGGCGGATATACCGCTGAGAGATACAGTGCCGCTGGAAGCGATTCAGTTGGATAGTGATTTAACCTATGAGGAGGAACCAGTCAAGATTCTCGAGTATGCCAGCCGAGTCACCCGCAACAAGGTTATCAAGTTTTGCAAAGTTCAGTGGAGCCACCACACCGAGGATGAAGTCACCTAGGAGCAAGAGGAAGATCTGCTGAAGGACCACCCTCACCTATTTTCTAGCCAACCCGAATCTCGAGGGCGAGATTCATCTTAAGGGGGTTAGGTTTGTAACATCCCAAATTTTCAATTTGGAATGTTATACATTAGATCATCACCGCAGGTCACATTTTATTGCTTTTGGCCTGATCCAGAAATTCTACGGCACTCAAGGACCCACGGAGAGAGTAGGGAATTTCGTTATTTTCATATTTGAGTTTTCTCAAATTTTGAAAATAGGATAATTTGATTTTATTTATTTTATCTTCAATCATTTGTATTATAAAAATATGAGAGAGGGAATAAAATGACTTTCCCAAAATAAATAAATATTGAGGATTTAATAGAAAAATCAACTAAGATTTTATTTCGGACTTTTTGGCTAGTTCTTTTTGAATTTAGGAAAAAATGCACGTTTTTCAAAATTGCATTTAGGGCCAAGAAAATGTTCATCTCGTTCTAAATATTTTATTTAGGCGGTGAAAATTTATTTTGGCATTTTTAGAAATTTATTTTATTTTCTAGATTTTTTCTTAGTTTCGGTGGAATTTGTTAAAAAAAGTACCGTGCGCCTGACTCGGCCGAAGGCCCAGCCGAGCCAGGCCAGGCCCGCGCCGCCGCCGCCTTTCCCCGCGGGAGCTCGACTCGCCGCCGCCGCCGAGTACGGCCGGGGCATGCCTCCCGAGGCCGACCCCGACCCGGCGCCCCCTTCCCCAAGCCGGACGCCGCCCCCCCCTCTTAAATACCGCCCGCCGCCACCGCCTCACGCCGCCACCCCGACCGCCCCGCCTCCCCGCAGCAGCCGCCGCCGCTGCTCGCCGCCGCATGCTGCGCCGCCCGCCGCCGACGCCACCCCACCCTGCCGGAGCCCCGAGTTCCGCCGGTTTTCGACGAGGTAGCCGCCGCCCGCTGCCGGTTTTCTAAAGAAAACCGATTCGGCTTTTTTTTGAAAACCCTAGGTTTTTTTATTTAGATCGGTTTTTTTTTCTCGGTTAACTTATTTAGCGAGCGTTCACTCATTCGTTCGTTTTAACGGACGAGTTCACCATTTAGTTTCAGTTAACGAACATTTGTTCGTTAATCTGTTCGTCGGTTTTTCTTTTTCTTGGATTTTCCGCGATTAGTTCTGGTCGTGATTTCTGATCTGATTTTCGTTTTAGTATAACTTTTCGCTCGTTTATCGGAATCAGGCGATTCAAGTGCCTAGAGTTTCGTTTCGAAACTCTCTTTTCGTTTAACCAACTCAAACAAGTTTTTGCTTCTATAAAAATTTGACTTAAGTCCAGATTAGTAAACGAAGCTTGTTTCTTTCGCCGTTTGACTTTCGTTGTTTCGTTCGATTTGTTTCTTTTTGCAAACCGGAGTTCTTAAGTTGAACTTTCTGGTTAGATCTCTTATTTGAGTTTTACCTGTGAATTAGATGAGTGCTTATTGTATGCTTGTTTGTTTGCGATAGAGTACCCGGAGTGCGCTGCTTGCTACTTCGAATCTCTAGGTTACATGGATCATCAGCAAGGCAAGTAACACTTCGATCATACCTCTTTACTACCCAATTTTATTTCATTAGATCAATCCTCAAACAATTGCATGAATAGGATATGATTAATATGTGGGTTTTGGGAAGTAGATGAGGTAGTACCTATCACTTGTTTATTATCAAACCTTTGGGAGTTACTTCTACATTATCTTATGCCATGCTATGCTAGTAGACGTGGATTGGGTGATTGTATCCATGACAGATGTGAGATTGTTATTTAATGGTTTACTTAAGGTGGAAACTTTAACACACATCTGGGTGGATTGAGGCACCTGGGTATTCTAGCGATTGCCTGTTTTTCTTTATGAACCGACACCCAAGCTCAAAGGGATCATGAGATTATTCATGCTAGAAACTTCCGTGTGCAGCCACAAGCTACTATGGTCTCTAGCATAGTTGATTAAGTCGTGAGAACTCTTACAGTGGTAGACTAGCAGATGTAGGAGAAAGTAGGTGTAACGGCCTACCCGGTCGTAAGGTGCTAGCGCTTCTGAAAGACTATGTCTCGGTCATCCGTTTCTCAAACACCATGTAGTGCGAGAATCCCAACGGAGGAGATCAAGTCTTGTGGGGAAAAGTGCGCAAACCTCTGCAGAGTGTATAAACTAATCATGATTAGCCGTGTCCCCGGTTATGGACGTCTTGAGTACCTAGTACTTGGATTATCATGTGAATCTCATCATGTGACTTTAACTAATTTTGTTGGGTTTTAATGATGATGCTTAATTGAGATTGAGAGGGTGTCTACACTCTCAATGTTTAACAACCACCATGATAGTTAAATAAAATTTATTCCTTTGCAGTAGGGAAAAATTGGCTTTACGCAAAACTGTAACCATAGAGCTTTCCACCAGCCATATATGCATGTAGTATAGCCTATTTCACTTCATTACTCTCTATGTGTTACATTGCCAGCATATTCCATGTGCTGACCCGTTTTCGGGCTGCAACGTTCATGTTGCAGATTTTTTTTCAGACGACGAGTAAGGTGCCTTAGGTCGTGGTTCTATACTCAGTGATGTCGTTGGAGTTGATGGACTCACTTATCTTCCAAGCCTCCCGCTGTTATCTTTATTAGATGATCTTAAGCCATATTATTTGCAATAAGTTCTCTTTGGAGACATTCGATGTAATAAGTGTGTGATTACTACTCTGTTATAAATCCTTCAAGTACTGTGCGTGTCAGCATTACTGATCCAGGGATGACACTGAAGCACAGAGATCAGACTGTTTGAGGTCTGGTCGCTACAGCGTGGGTACTTACTTGGACAAGCATCCCACTTATGATTAACCTCTATTGCAAGCATTCGCAACTACAACAAAAGTATTAAGGTAACCCTAACCATAGCATGAAACATATGGATCCAAATCAGCCCCTTACGAAGCAACACATAAACTAGGGTTTAAGCTTTTGTCACTCTAGCAACCCATCATCTACTTATTACTTCCCAATGCCTTCCTCTAGGCCCAAATAATGGTGAAGTGTCATGTAGTCGATGTTCACATAACACCACTAGAGGAGAGACAACATACATCTCATCAAAATATCGAACGAATACCAAATTCACATGACTACTAATAGCAAGACTTCTCCCATGTCCTCAGGAACAAAAGTCACTACTCACAAAGCATAAACATGTTCATAATCAGAGGGGTATTAATATGCATATAGGATCTGAACATATGATCTTCCACCAAATAAACCAACTAGCATCAACTACAAGGAGTAATTAACACTACTAGCAACCTACTAGAACCAATCCCGGACTTAGAGACAAGAATTGGATACAAGAGATGAACTAGGGTTTTGAGAGGAGATGGTGCTGATGAAGATGTTGATGGAGATTGCCCTCTCCCGATGAGACGAGCGTTGGTGATGACGATGGCGATGATTTCCCCCTCCGGGAGCGAAGTTTCCCCGGCAGAACAGCTCTGCCGGAGCCCTAGATTGGTTCCGCCTCATGGCGGCGGAGTTTCGTCCGAGAAGATGGCTTCTTATTTTTTTCCATCGAAAGACTTCATATAGCAGAAGATGGACACTGGAGGGCCACCAGGGGGCTCGCGAGGTAGGGGGCGCGCCCAGGTGGTAGGGCGTGCCCCCCACCCTCATGGGCAGGGTGTGGCCCCCCTGGTGAATCTCTTCCGATGAGTATTTTTTTATATATTCTGAAAATGCATTCCATGAAGTTTCAGGACTTTTGGAGCTGTGCGGAATAGGTCTCTAATATTTGCTCCTTTTCCATCCCAGAATCCCAGTTGTTGGCATTCTCCCTCTTCATGTAAACCTTGTAAAATAAGAGAGAATAGGCATAAGTATTATGACATAATGTGTAATAATAGCCCATAATGCAATAAATATCGATATAAAAGCATGATGCAAAATGGACGTATCATTCTACTTGGCACAAACACTAATTAAAACATAAAAACTCAATCATAACAGAGGCTAGATAAATTATTTATTGCTAAACAGGAGCAAAAAGAAAAGAACAAGAATAAAACTGGGTTGCCTCCCAATAAGCGCTAACGTTTAATGCCCCTAGCTAGGCATGATGATTTTAATGATGCTCACATAAAAGATAAGACTTGTACCATAAAGAGAGCATCGTGAAGAATATGACTAGCACATTTAAGTCTAACCCACTTCCTATGCATAGGGATTTTGTGAGCAAACAACTTACGGGAACAAGAATCAACTTGCATAGGAAGGCAAAACAAGCATAACTTTGAAACTTTAAGCACATAGGGAGGAAACTTGATATTATTGCAATTCCTACAAGTATATATTCCTCCCTCATAATAATTTTCAGTAGCATCATGAATGAATTTAACAATATAACCAGCACGTAAGACGTTCTTTTCATGATCTACTAGCATAGAAATTTGATTACTCTCCACATAAGCAAAATTCTTCTCGCTCGGAATAGTGGGAGTATCATAAGAGACTTGAATACTATAAATTGTTTCCACATTAGAAGAGTAATGTTCAGAAAAAGGGTAATCATAATCATGAAGTTTTATAAATATAATCATCACTACTTCTTATAGCATAAGTTTCATCACAATAATCATCATAAGTAGCAACTTTGTTCTCATCATAATCAATTGAAACCTCTTCCGAAATAGTGGATACATCACTAAATAAAGTCATGACCTCTCCAAATCCACTTTCATAAATATAATCCTCATAGGTAGAAGGCATGCTATCATCATAACAACTTTGCATATCAAAACTTGGGAGGCTAAAAATATCATCTTCATTAAACGTAGCATCCCCAAGCTTGGGCCTTTTCATATCATAAGCATAATCACTCTCATCATTAATAGTATGGATAGCACCAATAGTATAGCAAAAATTATTATCATATTATTCCAAGCAAGTGCCAAAAAGATTTAAGAACATAAGAAGTATCATTATCTTCACAATCATAATCATCACAACAAGCAATAGGCATAACGAGATCATCATCAAGTGCATCATCTTCCACAATTATTTTTGATTTATTTTCATGAGGCACAACAATAATGGGAGCAACATTATTTGGGAGAGATATATTTTTAACTCTCTTCCTTTTTTCTTTTCTTCTTCTTCTTCACCTCATGTGTGGGTTCAATCCTCTTTTTGGAGCTCCTTATTAATGAGATTGGTTGAATAGAAGGCTCCTCCTCGTTACCTTGAAGCGCTAACCTCCCCGGCAATGATGCCAGAAAAGTGCTTGATGTCTACTACACAACCTTCTTCTTGTAGACGTTGTTGGGCCTCCAAGTGCAGAGGTTTGTAGCACAGTAGCAAATTTCCCTCAAGTGGATGACCTAAGGTTTATCAATCCGTAGGAGGCGTAGGATGAAGATGGTCTCTCTCAAGCAACCCTACAACCAAATAACAAAGAGTCTCTAGTGTCCCCAACACACCCAATACAATGGTAAATTGTATAGGTGCACTAGTTCGGCGAAGAGATGGTGATACAAGTGGTATATGGATAGTAGATATAGATTTTTGTAATCTGAAAATATAAAAACAGCAAGGTAACTAATGATAAAAGTGAGCGTAAACGGTATTGCAATGCGTTGAAACAAGGCCTAGGTTTCATACTTTCACTAGTGCAAGTCCTCTCAACAATAATAACATAATTGGATCACATAACTATCCCTCAACATGCAACAAAGAGTCACTCCAATAGTCACTAATAGCGGAGAACAAACGAAGAGATTATGGTAGGGTACGAAACAACCTCAAAGTTATTCTTTCCAATCAATCTGTTGGGCTATTCCTATAAGTGTCACAAACAGACCTAGAGTACGTACTAGAATAACACCTTAAGGCAGAAATCAACCAAAACCCTAATGTCACCTAGATACTCCGATGTCACCTCAAGTATCCGTGGGTATGATTGTACTATATGCATCACACAATCTCAGATTCATCTATTCAAACCAACACAAAGTACTTCAAAGAGTGCCCCAAATATTCTACCAGAGAGTCAAGACGAAAACGTGTGCCAACCCCTATGCATAGATTTCTTAGGTCACGGAACCCGCAAGTTGATCACTAAAACATACATCAAGTGGATCAATAGAATACCCCATTGTCACCATGGGTATCCCACGCAAGACATACATCAAGTGTTCTCAAATCCTTAAAGACTCAATGTGATAAGATAACTTCAAAGGGAAAACTCAATTCATTACAAGAGAGTAGAGGGGGAGAAACATCATAAGATCCAACTATAGTAGCAAAGCTTGCGATACATCAAGATCGTATCACCTTCAAGAACATGAGAGAGAGAGAGAGAGATCAAACACATAGCTACTGGTACATACCCTCAGCCCCGAGGGTGAAATACTCCCTCCTCGTCATGGAGAGCGCCAGGATGATGAAGATGGCCATCGGAGAAGGATTAACCCTCCGGCAGGGTGCCGGAACGGGTCTAGATTGGTTTTCGGTGGCTACGGAGGCTTCTGGCGGCGGAACTCCCGATCTATTGTGCTCCCCGATAGTTTTAGGGTATGTGGATATATATAGGCGGAAGAAATACGTCAGGGGAGCCACGAGGGGCCCACGAGGGTGGAGGGCACGCCTCCCTACCTCGTCGCTCCCTCGTTTCTTTCCTGATGTGCACTCCAAGTCTATCAGGTTGCTTTCCTTCCAAAAATAACTTCTCCAGAAGGTTCCATTTTGTTTCGACTCTATTTGATATTCATTTTTTTCGAAACACTGAAACAAGGGAAAAAACAGGAACTGGCACTAGGCTCTGGGTCAATAGGTTAGTCCCAAAAATAATATAAAAGTGGATAATAAAGCCCAATTATGTCCAAAACAGAAGATAATATAGCATGGAGCAATCAAAAATTATAGATACATTGGAGACGTATCACCAGGTTCCGTTGTTGGATATTGATCGGAGATGTGTCTCGGTCATGTCTACATAGTTCTTGAACCCGTAGGGTCCGCATGCTTAACGTTCGATGACGATTTGTATTATGAGTTATGTGTTTTGGTGACTGAAGATTGTTTAGAGTCTCGGATGAGGTCACGGACATGACGAGGAGTCTCAAAATGGTCGAGAGGTAAAGATTGATATATTGGAAGATACTATTCGGACACCGGAATGGTTCTGGAGTGTTTCGGGTATTTTTCGGAGTACCGGGAGGTTACCGGAACCCCCCGGGAAAGTATTGGGCCAACATGGGCCATAGGGGAGAGAGAGGAGAGCCCACAAGGGGTGGCGACCCCTCCCCCATGGGTTGTCCGAATTTGACAAGGGGAAGGGGGCGCGACCCCCCTTTCCTTTCCCCTCTCCCTCTCCTTCCCCCTTTCCCCCTCCGAAAGATGGGGCCGACTTGGACTAGGAGTCCTAGTCGGTTTCCCCCCATGGAGCGCCCCCTATGGCCGGCATCCTTCCTCTCCTCCTTTATATACGGGGGCAGGGGGCACCCCAAAGCACAACAAATTATTCCCTTAGCCATGTGCAGTGCCCCCCTCCATAGTTTACTCCTCCGGTCATATTGTCGTAGTGCTTAGCCGAAGCCCTGCGCGGATCACATCATCATCACCATCACCACGCCGTCGTGCTGACGAAACTATCCCTTGACACTTTGTTGGATCAAGAGTATGAGGGACGTCAGCGAGCTGAACATGTGCTGAACTCGGAGGTGTCGTACGTTCGGTTCTTGATCGGTTGGATCGCGAAGAAGTTCGACTACATCAACCGCGTTAACCTAACGCTTCCGCTTTTGGTCTACGAGGGTACGTGGACACACTCTCCCCCTCTTATTGCTATGCATCTCCTAGATAGATCTTGTGTGATCGTAGGAATTTTTTTAAAATTGCATGCTACGTTCCCCAACAATGGTATCAGAGCCAGGTCTATGCGTAGATGATTTGCACGAGTAGAACATAAAGAGTTGTGGGCGATCATAGTCATACTACTTACCACCAACATCTTATTTTGATTCGGCGGTATTGTTGGATGAAGCGGCCCAGACCAACCTTACATGACCACTTCATGAGACCGGTTCCACCGACAGACATGCAACTTGTTTTGCATAAAGGGGGCTGGTGGGTGTCTGTTTCTCCAACTTTAGTTGAAACGAATTTGACTACGGCTGGTCCTTGTTGAAGGTTAAAACAGCACACTTGACAAAAAATCATTGTGGTTTTGATGCGTAGGTAAGAACGGTTCTTACTAGAAGCCCGTAGCAGCCACGTAAAACTTGCAACAACAAAGTAGAGGACCTCTAACTTGTTTTTGCAGGGCATGTTGTGATGTGATATGGTCAAGACATGATGTGATATACGTTGTTGTATGAGATGATCATGTTTTGTAAAAGTTATCGGCAACTAGCAGGAGCCTTATGGTTGTCTCTTTATTGTATGAAATGCAATCACCATGTAATTGCTTTACTTTATCACTGTGCGTTAGCGATAGTTGTAGAAGCAATAGTTGGCGAGACGACAATGACGCTACGATGTAGATCAAGGTGTCAAGCCGGTGACAATGGAGATCATGACAGTGCTTTGGAGATGGAGATCAAAGGCACAAGATGATGATGGCCATATCATGTCACATATTTTGATTGCATGTGATGTTTATATTTTATGCATCTTATTTTTCTTAGTACGGCGGTAGCATTATAAGATGATCCCTCACTAAATTTCAAGGTATAAGTGTTCTCCCTGAGTATGCACCATTGCGACAGTTCGTCGTGCCGAGACAACACGTGATGATCGGGTGTGATATGCTCTACGTTCACATACAACGGGTGCAAGACAATTTTGCACGTGCAGAATACTCGGGTTAAACTTGACGAGCCTAGCATGTACAGACATGGCCTCGGAACACGAAGACCGAAAGGTCGAACGTGAATCATATAGTAGATATGATCAACTTAGAGATGTTCACCATTGAAAACTACTCCATCTCACGTGATGATCGGACATGGTTTAGTTGATATGGATCATGTGGTCATTTAGATGACTCGAGGGATGTCTGTCTAAGTGGGATTTCTTGAGTAATATGATTAATTGAACTTAAATTTATCATCAACTTAGTCCTGATAGTTTTTGCATATCTATGTTGTAGATCAATGGCCCGTGCTACCGTTCCTAGAGAAAGCTAAGTTGAAAGATGATGGTAGCAACTACACGGACTGGGTCCGTAACTTGAGGATTATCCTCATTGCTGCACATAAGAATTACATCCTTGATGCACCGCTAGGTGCAAGTCCTGCTGCAGGAGTAACTCCGGACGTTATGAACGTCTAGCAAGCTAAATCTGATGACTACTCGATAGTTTAGTGTGTCATGCTTTATGGCTTAGAATCGGGACTTCGAAGACGTTTTGAACGTCATGGAGCATATGAGATGTTCCAGGAGTTGAAGTTAATATTTCAAGCAAATGACCGAGTTGAGAGATATGAAGTATCCAACAAGTTCTATAGTTGCAAGATGGAGGACAATAGTTTTGTCAGTGAACACATACTCAGAATGTCTGGGGTACCATAACCACTTGACTCAGCTGGGAGTAAATCTTCCAGATGATAGTGTCATTGACAGAGTTCTTCAATCACTGCCACCAAGCTATAAAGGCTTCGTGATGAACTATAATATGCAAGGGATGAACTAGACGATTCCCGAGCTCTTTGCAATGCTCAAGGCTGCGGAGGTAGAAATCAAGAAGGAGCATCAAGTGTTGATGGTTAACAAGACCACTCGTTTCAAGAAAAAGGGCAAAGGAAAGAAGGGGGACTTCAAGAAGAATAGCAAGCAAGTTGCTGCTCTGGGGAAGAAGCCCAAGTGTGGACCTAAGCCTGAAACTGAGTGCTTCTACTACAAAGGGACTTGTCACTCGAAGCGGAACTGCCCCAAGTATTTGGCGGATAAGAAGGATGGCAAAGTGAAAGGTATATTTGATATACATGTTATTGATGTGTACCTTACTAATGCTCGTAGTAGCGCCTGGGTATTTGATACTTGTTCTATTTCTCATATTTGCAACTCAAAATAGGGGCTACGAATTAAACAATGATTGGCTAAGGACGAGGTGATGATGCGCGTTGGAAATGGTTCCAAGGTCGATGTGATCGCCGTCGGCACACTACCTCTACATCTACCTTCAGGATTAGTTTTAGACCTGAATAATTGTTATTTGGTGCCAACATTGAGCATGAACATTATATTGATCTTGTTTAATGTGAGACGGTTATTCATTTAAATCAGAGAATAATGGTTGTTCTATTTATATGAGTAATATCTTTTATGGTCATGCACCCATGATGAGTGGTCTATTTTTGTTGAATCTCGATCGTGGTGATACACATATTCATAATATTGATGTCAAAAGATGCAAAGTTAATAATAATAATAGTGCAACTTATTTGTGGCACTGTCGTTTAGGTCATATTGGTGTAAAGCGCATGAAGAAACTCCATGCAGATGGGCTTTTGGAATCACTTGATTATGAATCACTTGATGCTTGCGTACCATGCCTCATGGGCAAGATGACTAAGACTCCATTCTCCGGAACAATGGAGCGAGCCACTGACTTATTGGAAATAATACATACTGATGTATGTGGTCCGATGAGTGTTGAGGCTCGCGGCGGGTATCGTTATTTTCTAACCTTCACTGATGATTTGAGAAGATATGTGTATATCTACTTAATGAAACATAAGTCTGAAACATTTGAAAAGTTCAAAGAATTTCAGAGTGAAGTGGAAAATCATCGTAACAAGAAAATAAAGTTTTTACGATCTGATCGCAGAGGCGAATATTTGAGTTACGAGTTTGTTCTTCATTTAAAGCAATGTGGAATAGTTTTGCAACTCACGCCACCTGGAATACCACAGCGTAATGGTGTGTCCAAACATCGTAACCGTACTTTATTAGATATTGTGTGATCTATGATGGCTCTTACTGATTTACCACTATCATTTTAAATAGGGCACCATCGAAATCCGTTGAGAGGACACTGTATGAACTGTGGTTTGGAAAGAAATCCAAGCTGTTGTTTCTTAAAGTTTGGGGTTGCGATGCTTATGTGAAAAAGCTTCAGCCTGATAAGCTCGAACCCAAATCGGAGAAGTGTGTCTTCATAGGATACCCAAAAGAAACTATTGGGTACACCTTCCATCATAGATCCGAAGGCAAGATATTTGTTGCTTAGAATGGATCATTTCTAGAGAAGGAGTTTCTCTCGAAAGAAGTGAGTGGGAGGAAAGTAGAACTTGATGAGGTAGTTGTACCTTCTCTCGAGTTGGAAAGTAGGTCATCATAGGAAGCAGTTCTAGTGATGCCTACACCAATTAGTGAGGAAGTTAATGATGATGATCATGAAACTTCAGATCAAGTTACTACCGAACCTCTTAGGTCAACCGGAGTATGTTCCGCACTAGAGTGGTACAGTAATCATGTTCTGGAAGTCGTGTTACTAGACCATGATGAACCTACGAACTATGAGGAAGCGATGATGAGCCCAGATTCCACGAAATAGCTTGAGGTCATGAAATCTGAGATGGGATCCATATATGAGAACAAAGTGTGGACTTTGGTTGACTTGCCTGATGATCGGCAAGCCATAGAGAATAAATGGATCTTCAAGAAGAAGACTGACGCTGACGGTAATGTTATTGTTTACAAAGCTCGACTTGTTGCGAAAGGTTTTCGACAAGTTCAAGGAGTTGACTACGATGAGACCTTCTCACCCGTAGCGATGCTTAAGTCTGTCCGAATCATGTTAGCAATTGCCGCATTTTATGATTATGAAATTTGGCAAATGGATGTCAAAACTGCATTCCTTAATGGCTTTCTTAAAGAAGAGTGGTATATGATGCAACCAGAAGGTTTTGTCGATCCTAAAGGTGCTAACAAAGTGTGCAAGCTCCAGCGATCCATTCACGGACTGGTGCAAGCCTCTCGGAGTTGGAATATACGCTTTGATAGTGTGATCAAAGCATATGGTTTTATACAGACTTTTGGGGAAGCCTGTATTTACAAGAAAGTGAGTGGGAGCTCTGCAGAATTTCTAATATTATATGTGGATGACATATTGTTGATTGGAAATGATATAAAATTTCTGTATAGCATAAAAGGATACTTGAATAAGAATTTTTCAATGAAAGACCTCGGTGAAGCTGCTTATATATTGGGCATCAAGATCTATAGAGATAGATCAAGACGCTTAATTGGACTTTCACAAAGCACATACCTTGATAAAGTTTTGAAGAAGTTCAAAATGGATCAGTCAAAGAAAGGGTTCTTGCCTGTGTTACAAGGTGTGAAGTTGAGTCAGACTCAATGCCCGACCACTGCAGAAGATAGGGAGAAAATGGAAATCATTCCCTACGCCTTAGCAATAGGTTCTATCATGTATGCAATGTTGTGTACCAGACCTGATGTGTGCCTTGCTATATGTTTAGTAGGGAGGTACCAAAGTAATCCAGGAGTGGATCACTAGATAGCGGTCAAGAACATCCTGAAATACCTAAAAAGGACTAAGGACATGTTTCTCGTTTATGGAGGTGACAAAGAGCTTGTCGTAAATGGTTATGTCGATGCTAGCTTTAACACTGATCCGGATGACTCTAAGTCACAAACCGGATACGTATTTATATTGGATGGTGGAGCTTTCAGTTGCTGCAGTTCCAAGTAGAGCGTCATGGCGGGATCTACGCGTGAAGCAGAGTACATAGCTGCTTCGGAAGCAGCAAATGAAGGAGTCTGGATGAAGGAGTTCATATCCGATCTAGGTGTAATACCTAGTGCATCGGGTCCAATGAAAATCTTTTGTGACAATACTGGAGAAATTGCCTTAGTGAAGGAATCCAGATTTCACAAGAGAACCAAACACATCAAGAGACGCTTCAACTCCATCCACGATCAAGTCAAGGAGGGAGACATAGAGATTTGCAAAATACACACAGATCTGAATGTTGCAGGCCCATTGACTAAGCCTCTTCCACGAGCAAAACATGATCAACACCAAGACTCCATGGGTGTTAGAATCATTACAATGTAATCTAGATTATTGAATCTAGTGCAAGTGGGAGATTGAAGGAAATATGCCCTACAGGCAATAATTGTAGCGACCTGACCCGAATGGATCACGTCTACTTTGCTACGGTGTCATCCCTGGATCAGTAATGCTGACACCACACAGTACATCGAGGTTTTATAGCAGAGTTGCAATCACACACTTATTACATCGATGGCTCAAAAAAAACTTATTACAATAAATATGACTTAAGGCCATATTTTAAAGATAACAGCGGAAGACTTGGAAGATAAATGGGTCCATCAACTCCAGCGGCATCACTGAGTATAGAACCACGACCTAAACGCACCTCAATCGTCGTCTGAAAAGTCTGCAACATTAACGTTGCAGCCCGAAAACGGGTCAGCACATGGAATATGCTGGCAAAGTAACACATAGAGAGTAATGGAATGAAACAGCTATACTATATGCATATATGGCTGGTGGAAAGCTCTATGGTTACAGTTTTTGCGTAAAGCCAATTTTTCCCTACTGCAAAGGAATAAATTTTATTTACTATCATGGTGGTTGTGAAACATTGAGAATGGTTGACATCATTCTCAATCCCAATTAAAAGTAATTAAAACCCAATAACATTAATTAGAAGTAACATGTTGAGATTCACTCGATATTCAAGTACTAGATACTCAAGTTGTCCATAACCGGGGACACGGCTAATCATGATTAGTTTGTTACTCTGCAGAGGTTGCGCACTTTTCCCCACATGACTCGATTGCCTCCGTTTGTTTTCTCGCACTACATGGTGTTTGAGAGACGGATGACCGAGACATAGTCTTTCAGAAGCACTAGCACCTTACATGTGGGGTAGACCGGTACACCTACATCCCCTACATCTGCTAGTCCACCCCGTAAGAGTTCGCACAACTTAGTCAACTATGCCAGAGCCCATAGTAGCATGTGGCTGCACACGGAAGTTTCTAGCATGAAAGATCTTATGATCCCTTTGAGCCTGGGTGGCGGTCCAAAAAAAAAACAGGCAAGTCCTGATAGACATCAGGTGCCTCAATCCACCCAGATGTGTGTTTCAGTTGCCACCTTAAATAAACCATTAAAATTATCATCTCACATCTGTCATGGATATCACTCACCCAATCCACGTCTACTAGCATAGCATGGCATAATAAGCAAACGTAGAAGTAACTCCCAAAGGTTTCATAATAATACAGGTAATAGGTACTACCTCATCTACTTCCCATCCCACAATTTAATTAGATCCTAATCATGCAATGTGTGAGGATTGATCTAATGCAATAAAACATGGGTTGTAGAAAAGGTATGATCAAAGTGTTACTTGCCTTGCTGATGATCCGCGAGTCCTAGGGTTTCGAAGTAACAAGCGGCGCAATCCGGGTAATCTATCGCAGACAAACAACAAGCATACAATAATTACTCATCTAATGCACAGGTAAAACTCGAACAAGAGATCGAACCAGGTAGTTCAACTTAAGAACTCCGGTAACAAGAAAGAACGAAAAACAAACGGCGGAAGAAAACAACTCGGTTCTAGCAAGTTGAATCTAGGTCAAAATTTTACTGTAACAAAAGCTTGTTCAAGTTGATTAGACGGAACGGCGGTTTCGAGACGAAACTCCAGGCGCTTGAATCACCTGATTCCGATAAACGAGCGGAAAAATAGACTAGGAAGAAGATCGGATCTGAGATCGCGATCGCGGAATAAATCCGATGAAAAGAAAAAGAAGAACGGTTAGACAAACGGACGTTCGTTAACCTAGAAGAATCCGGTGATCACGTTCGTTAGGACGAACGGTCCGGCGAACGGTCCAAAGCAACTAAATCGGAGAAGAAAACGAATCCGATCTAGGGTTTCGGAGAAGAAAACCGATCGAAAAACCGATCTAGAAAACCGGAACGGTTTAGAGAAGAAAAGAATCGGAACGATTAGAAGAAAACGATCCGAGAAAAAGAATAGATGTAGCGCGGGGCTACCTTGGCGAGGTCTCCGGTGAACGGGGCTCCGGCGGCGTCGGCGTAGGGCGGCGGCGTGGGCAAGGTGCGGCGGCGGCGGCAAGGTGCGGCGGCGGCGCGGGGGTGGGGTGGCGGCGCGGGTGAGGCGGCGCGGCGGCGGGGACGCAGGGCGCGGTGTGATGCGGCGCGGCGGCGGCGACGCGGGGCGCGGTGTGATGCGGCGCGGCGGCGGCGACGCGGGGCGCGGTGTGATGCGGCGCGGCGGCGGTGACGCAGGGCGCGGTGTGATGCGGCGCGGCGGCGGTGCAAGGCGCGGTGTGGAGGAGAGCTTTGATTTGATGTGTTTAGAGGGGGGGTGCTTGGGTATTTATATTGGGGAGGGGAGGGGTTTACTTGGGGTAGAGGACAAGGAATTAGAATAGGAGTAGGAAAGATCTAGAAAATAAACGGAGTAGGACTAAAGAAAACGAAATAAGGAAAAGGGGACAAGGGGGCGCCCTAGAATCCTAAAAGGATTCGGTCCTAGCAAGAGGCGGCGGCGGCCGACCGGCTCCTGGCTCGGCGCCTGGCGCCTGGGAGCGCGGCGGTAGGTGGCTTGGCTTGGGCCTTTGGCCCAAGGTGCTGCTCAAATTTTTTTTTAAATAGTTTCCTTGCGCAGAAAAAAAAACAAAAAGGGATCTAAACGAACTCCGAAAAATCTAAAGTAAATTTTCCCCGACTCCTAAAAATGAGCCGAACAAAATGAACTTTTCTCCGGACCTAAAATGCAATTTTCGAAAACGCGCATTTTTCCCTACCCAAATAAAATGCAAATAAACACCAGAAAGCAAAATGGATCTATTTATTATATCTTCATTTTTCCTAAATTTGGGAGAGTCATATTATTCCCTCTCTCATATATTTTGACACCGGAAAATTTATTGAAGATAAAATAAATAAATCAAATGATCCTATTTTTCAAAATTCGAGAAAACTCTCAAATATGAAAATAACGAAATCTCCAACTCTCTCCGAGGGTCCTTGAGTTGCGTGAAATTTCTAGGATCAACCAAATGCAAGAAAATATGATATGCATATGATCTAGTGTATAACATTCCAAATTGAAAACTCCGCATAATCTCCAACTCTCTCCGAGGGTCCTTGAGTTGCGTGAAATTTCTAGGATCAACCAAAACGCGCATTTTTCCCTTCCCAAATAAAATGCAAATACAACGGTGTCCTGCACCTCCTTCCGTATAAAGCTTCGAAAGGGGCCATCTTCAAACTGGTTTGGTAACTGTTGTTATAAGAAAACTCCGCGTACGGTAAGTTTTCGTCCCAACTTGATCCATAATCTAGTGCACAAGCTCTCAGCATATCTTCCAAAATCTGATTGACTCTCTCGGTCTGTCCATCTGTGTGCGGATGAAAAGCTGTGCTGAACTCTAGTCTGGTTCCTAAAGTTTCATGCAACTAATTCCAAAACTTTGAGGTAAATTGGGTTCCTCTATCTGATACGATACTCCTCGGAACTCCATGCAAACAAACGATTCTAGTCATGTATATCTTTGCCAACTTAGCACTGGTGTAAGTGGTCTTAACTGGAATGAAATGTGCTACCTTCGTCAAACGATCAACTACTACCCATATCGAGTCATATCCGGCTTTTGTCCTGGGTAGCCCTGTGATAAAATCCATGCCTACCTTATCCCACTTCCATTCGGGTATCAGCAGTGGTTGTAACAATCCTGCTGGCTTTTGATGTTCTGCTTTTACTCTCTGACATACGTCACAAACTGCTACATACGCTGCAAAATCCTTCTTCATTCCGGTCCACCAGAATGTTTCCTTTAAATCCAAATACATCTTGGTATTCCCTGGGTGAATCGAATATGGTGAATTATGTGCCTCCTGCAAAATCAACTTCCTGATCTCCGGGTCATTGGGCACATAAACACGGTCCTCAAACCATAAGGTATCGTGCTCATCCTCACGAAATCCCTTTGCTTTTCCTTTGCTAAGTTTCTCATTTATAGCAGCAATCTCCTTGTCAGATTTCTGAGCTTCTCTGATCTTATCCATCAATGTTGATTGAATCTCCAATGCTGCTACATAGCCTCTCGGAACTATTTCCAAACATAGCTCACGAAGGTTTTCTGCTAATTCCTTTGGTATTTTCCCCGTCACTAGGGTATTGACATGGCTCTTACGGCTCAATGCGTCAGCTACTACATTAGCCTTTCCGGGATGGTAATGCAATCTCCTGTCATAATCCTTGATGAGCTCCAACCATCTCCTTTGTCGGAGGTTCAACTCCTTCTGCGTGAAAATGTACTTCAAACTCTTGTGATCCGTGTACACCTCACAATGATTTCCAATGAGGAAATGTCTCCACGTTTTCAACGCATGCACTACGGCTGCTAACTCCAAATCATGCGTGGCATAATTCAACTCATGAGGCTTCAGTTGTCGTAATGCATACGAAACAACTCTCCCTTCCTGCATAAGCACTGCTCCAAGTCCTCGACGTGAAGCGTCGCAATACACCTCATAATCCTTGGTCTGATCTGGCAAAATCAATACCGGTGGGGTAACCAAACGTTTCTTCAACTCCTGGAAACTAGCCTCACACTCCTCAGTCCATTTGAACTTAGTATCCTTCTTCAACAATTCAGTCATAGGCTTTGCAATTTTTGAGAAATTCTCAATAAATCTCCGGTAGTATCCTGCGAGTCCAAGAAAACTCCGGATCTCTCCAACTGTTGTTGGTGCTTCCCATTCGGTTACGGTCTCAACCTTTGTGGGGTCAACTGCTATACCTTCTCCGGATATAACGTGTCCGAGGAATCCAACTTCCTTCAACCAAAACTCACATTTGCTGAATTTGGCATATAACTGATGTTCCCTTAATTTCTCCAAAACCAAACGCAAATGTTCCTTATGCTCCTCTTCATTCTTTGAATAAACCAAAATGTCATCGATGAACACTACGACGAACTTATCCAAAAACTCCATAAACACTTTGTTCATCAGGTTCATAAAATAGGCAGGTGCGTTAGTCAATCCAAATGACCTAACGGTATACTCATACAGTCCATATCTTGTGGTGAATGCTGTCTTAGGTATGTCCTGCTCTCGAATCTTCAACTGATGGTACCCTGATCGCAAATCGATCTTGGAAAACACTTTAGCTCCTTGCAATCGATCAAACAGATCGTTGATCATTGGCAGTGGGTACTTGTTCTTGATGGTTACTTCATTCAATCCTCGATAATCTACAACCATCCTTAATGATCCATCCTTCTTTTCCACTAGAAGTATGGGTGATCCCCAAGGTGAAGAACTTGGGCGAATGTAACCTTTATCCAATAACTCCTTAATCTGATTCTTAATTTCCACCAAATCCTTTGCTGGCATCCGGTACGGTCGATTCGATATTGGGCCTGTACCTGGCAATAACTCAATCAAAAACTCAATGTCTCTATCCGGTGGCATGCCTGGTAATTCCTCAGGAAATACATCAGGAAAATCCTTTACCACTGGTACTTCCTCCTGCACAACTCCTGATAAGCAATTCACTTGTGTCCTGTTTGGCACATGCTGGGATACATACTTGATCCTTCTTCCTTCTGGTGTGGTAAGCAAAATTGTCTTACTGGCGCAATCGATGTTTCCTCCATACATCGACAGCCAATCCATACCAAGAATCACATCCAGACCTTGGGATTCCAGAATAATTAAATCCGTTGGGAATACATGCCTTCCTATACTCAATGGTACTTGAAAACATCCTTGTCTGGCCATGTATTCTGCTCCTGGCGAGCTTACTAGCATAGGTGTTTTAAGAATCCTAGTGGGCAGGCTATACTTTTCCACAAATCCCCTTGATATGTATGAATGCGATGCACCAGTATCAAAAAGAACGAGTGCAGTAAATGACTTAACCAAAAACTTACCGATTACTGCATCGGGCTGATATTCAATCTCCTCCACATTAATGTGGTTCACCTGTCCCCTATTGAAAGGGTTCGGCTTCTTCCCAGAGCTTCCATTGCCATTTCCATTCTGGCCTTCAGGACATTCATTGGCATAATGTCCGGTCTTCGAACACTTGAAACAGGTGACTTGACTCAGGTCTCTCTTGGTTGGGGTTGATGGGGTTGTTCGGTTCTGGCCGTTGCTTCCTCCATTCCCATTACCATTCTTGTGGCCATTATGGTTGTGCGAGCTACCTCCTCCATGGGTGTGCTGAAACTTAAATCCCGGTTTAGGGGTAAAACGGGGCTTCTGCTGGGCTCCAAAGTTATACTTCCCCTGTCCATACTTCCTCTTACGGTTCTCAATCTGCTGTTGCTTCCCTTCAATCATGATGGCACGATCTACCAACTCCTGGTAGTTGTTGAAACTTGCTACCATCAACTGCATGCTTAGTTCATCATTCAATCCTTCCAGAAACTTCTCCTGCTTGGCTGCATCGGTAGCAACGTCATCTGGGGCATAACGGGCTAGCTTACTAAACTCTTCCACATACTGGCCAACAGTCCTTCCTCCTTGGCGTAAGTTGCGAAACTCACGCTTCTTTATGGCCATAGCTCCTGCTGAAACATGGGCAGTGCGGAAAGCTTGCTGAAACTGATCCCATGTGACAGTGTCAATTGGGTAAGTGGCTGTGAAATTCTCCCACCATGCTGCCGCGGGTCCGTCAAGCTGGTGTGCGGCAAACTTCACTTTCTCACCATCCGTGCATCCTGCAGTGGTCAACTCCCTTCCTATCTTGCGGAGCCAATCGTCTGCTACTATTGGCTCGGTGCTACTGGAAAACACCAGCGGATTCAGCCTAAGGAAACAGGCTAAGTGGTCAACAGGTGGTGGTGGTGGTGGGTTGTTGTTGTTGTTCTGCTGATTCTGAACTAACATCTGCATCAATTGATTCTGCTGCTGGATCAACTGAGTGAGCTCCGGTGGAAATCCATTGTCACGTCTCGGAGGCATCTGAGGGTTTAGAAAAGACGAGAATTAAGAATAGAGGGGGTCTAAAGGGAAAACACTACCCATATGCACATGAGGCAAAAGCACACAATTCACTTCAATCAATCAAACAAGGGCTTACAAACGGTCTAACTATCGCAAAAGTGCTCGACTATAATGTGTTTACATGGGGGAATACTACTACTATCTGGTGGTCATCTAGAAATTTGAACTGGTGGAAGACTCCATGATATCTACTCCAGCTTCGTCTTCAAAGTCGGGTTCACTTGGATCCGAATCGGTGTCGTCGATGATGATGTAGTTGTCTGGACATGCGACGTACCTGGGATGCTAACTTGCTCTTGAGTTCTTCAATCTCCTGCTTAAGATCGCAATTGTGCCTTGCTAGAGCTACGATCTCGTCCATGTAGTCCTTGCGTGTAGACTTTAGTTCTCCTTCTAGCTCGATGATCCTTGTCTTCGCATTCTTCAACTCTACCATATCATTGCACATCTGGTTCTCGTGGCGTCGAATGTGCTGGTTTAACTCCTGGATGAAAAACGCAATGGATCTATCCTTCTTGGTGCTGACTAACTCCCATTGTTCATTACGGCGTCCGCAAATCTGGTACATAGTGTCCTTGAGGTCTTCTTGATAAATTTCTCCAATGCGTCCTATGGTGATATGAGCTGCCATGCTCCTTCCTAGACTCCAGGTTGGTGCATTGAAAACACTATCTATGGGCTTCGTGATTGGAGCGAATGTTCTTCCCGGAACGTGAGCTTGAATCTTCCAGCGCTCCTCTTCAGGCAGAGTGGCGTTGAAGGTTCCCGTGAAGCTTGGTAATCCAATGTTCAGGTACTTGGTGACTTCCTTCAGGTGAAATCCAAATGGTGTGCCTTCATCCGGTTGAGCATACTTAATCTTCGCGTGCATCATCCTAAAAGAGTAGAAAAGATGAGGAGTTAGAAAATGAGAAGAGAAGGGTGATCTATGGCTTTAACTTAGTGGTCGTGTCCTACAGTCAGCGTGTGCTCTGATACCATCTCTGTAGCGACCTGACCCGAATGGATCACGTCTACTGTGCTACGGTGTCATCCCTGGATCAGTAATGCTGACACCACACAGTACATCGAGGTTTTATAGAAGAGTTGCAATCACACACTTATTACATCGATGGCTCAAAAAAAAACTTATTACAATAAATATGACTTAAGGCCATATTTTAAAGATAACAGCGGAAGACTTGGAAGATAAATGGGTCCATCAACTCCAGCGGCATCACTGAGTATAGAACCACGACCTAAACGCACCTCAATCGTCGTCTGAAAAGTCTGCAACATTAACGTTGCAGCCCGAAAACGGGTCAGCACATGGAATATGCTGGCAAAGTAACACATAGAGAGTAATGGAATGAAACAGCTATACTATATGCATATATGGCTGGTGGAAAGCTCTATGGTTACAGTTTTTGCGTAAAGCCAATTTTTCCCTACTGCAAAGGAATAAATTTTATTTACTATCATGGTGGTTGTGAAACATTGAGAATGGTTTGACAGCATTCTCAATCCCAATTAAAAGTAATTAAAACCCAATAACATTAATTAGAAGTAACATGTTGAGATTCACAATGATATTCAAGTACTAGATACTCAAGTTGTCCATAACCGGGGACACGGCTAATCATGATTAGTTTGTTACTCTGCAGAGGTTGCGCACTTTTCCCCACATGACTCGATCGCCTCCGTTTGTTTTCTCGCACTACATGGTGTTTGAGAAACGGATGACCGAGACATAGTCTTTCAGAAGCACTAGCACCTTACATGTGGGGTAGACCGGTACACCTACATCCCCTACATCTGCTAGTCCACCCCGTAAGAGTTCGCACAACTTAGTCAACTATGCCAGAGCCCATAGTAGCATGTGGCTGCACACGGAAGTTTCTAGCATGAAAGATCTTATGATCCCTTTGAGCCTGGGTGGCGGTCCAAAAAAAAACAGGCAAGTCCTGATAGACATCAGGTGCCTCAATCCACCCAGATGTGTGTTTAAGTTGCCACCTTAAATAAACCATTAAAATTATCATCTCACATCTGTCATGGATATCACTCACCCAATCCACGTCTACTAGCATAGCATGGCATAATAAGCAAACGTAGAAGTAACTCCCAAAGGTTTCATAATAATACAGGTAATAGGTACTACCTCATCTACTTCCCATCCCACAATTTAATTAGATCCTAATCATGCAATGTGTGAGGATTGATCTAATGCAATAAAACATGGGTTGTAGAAAAGGTATGATCAAAGTGTTACTTGCCTTGCTGATGATCCGCGAGTCCTAGGGTTTCGAAGTAACAAGCGGCGCAATCCGGGTAATCTATCGCAGACAAACAACAAGCATACAATAAGTACTCATCTAATGCACAGGTAAAACTCGAACAAGAGATCGAACCAGAGTTCAACTTAAGAACTCCGGTACAAGAAAGAACGAAAAACAAACGGCGGAAGAAAACAACTCGGTTCTAGCAAGTTGAATCTAGGTCAAAATTTTACTGTAACAAAAGCTTGTTCAAGTTGATTAGACGGAACGGCGGTTTCGAGACGAAACTCCAGGCGCTTGAATCACCTGATTCCGATAAACGAGCGAAAAATAGACTAGGAAGAAGATCGGATCTGAGATCGCGATCGCGGAATAAATCCGACGAAAAGAAAAAGAAGAACGGTTAAACGAACGGACGTTCGTTAACCTAGAAGAATCCGGTGATCACGTTCGTTAGGACGAACGGTCCGGCGAACGGTCCAAAGCAACTAAATCGGAGAAGAAAACGAATCCGATCTAGGGTTTCGGAGAAGAAAACCGATCGAAAAACCGATCTAGAAAACCGGAACGGTTTAGAGAAGAAAAGAATCGGAACGATTAGAAGAAAACGATCCGAGAAAAGAATAGATGTAGCGCGGGGCTACCTTGGCGAGGTCTCCGGTGAACGGGGCTCCGGCGGCGTCGGCGTAGGGCGGCGGCGTGGGCAAGGTGCGGCGGCGGCGCGGGTGTGGGGCGGCGGCGGCAAGGTGCGGCGGCGGCGCGGGGGTGGGGTGGCGGCGCGGGTGAGGCGGCGCGGCGGCGGTGACGCAGGGCGCGGTGTGATGCGGCGCGGCGGCGGTGACGCAGGGCGCGGTGTGATGCGGCGCGGCGGCGGCGACGCAGGGCGCGGTGTGATGCGGCGCGGCGGCGGGACGCGGGCGCGGTGTGATGCGGCGCGGCGGCGGGACGCAGGGCGCGGTGTGATGCGGCGCGGCGGCGGTGCAAGGCGCGGTGTGGAGGAGAGCTTTGATTTGATGTGTTTAGAGGGGGGTGCTTGGGTATTTATATTGGGGAGGGGAGGGGTTTACTTGGGGTAGAGGACAAGGAATTAGAATAGGAGTAGAAAAGATCTAGAAAATAAACGGAGTAGGACTAAAGAAAACGAAATAAGGAAAAGGGGACAAGGGGGCGCCCTAGAATCCTAAAAGGATTCGGTCCTAGCAAGAGGCGGCGGCGGCCGACCGGCTCCTGGCTCGGCGCTTGGCGCCTGGGAGCGCGGCGGTAGGTGGCTTGGCTTGGGCCTTTGGCCCAAGGCGCTGCTCAAATTTTTTTTTTAAATAGTTTCCTCGCGCAGAAAAAAAAACAAAAAGGGATCTAAACAAACTCCGAAAAATCTAAAGTAAATTTTCCCCGACTCCTAAAAATGAGCCGAACAAAATGAACTTTTCTCCGGACCTAAAATGCAATTTTTGAAAACGCGCATTTTTCCCTACCCAAATAAAATGCAAATAAACACCAGAAAGCAAAATGGATCTATTTATTATATCTTCATTTTTCCTAAATTTGGGAAAGTCATATTATTCCCTCTCTCATATATTTTGACACCGGGAAATTTATTGAAGATAAAATAAATAAATCAAATGATCCTATTTTTCAAAATTCGAGAAAACTCTCAAATATGAAAATAACGAAATCTCCAACTCTCTCCGAGGGTCCTTGAGTTGCGTGAAATTTCTAGGATCAACCAAATGCAAGAAAATATGATATGCATATGATCTAGTGTATAACATTCCAAATTGAAAATTTGGGATGTTACAATAATAAAGTTGTTATTTATATTTCCTTATATCATGATAAATGTTTATTATTCATGCTAGAATTGTATTAACTGTAAACTTGATACATGTGTGAATACATAGACAAAACAAAGTGTCCCTAGTATGCCTCTACTTGACTAGCTCGTTAATCAAAGATGGTTAAGTTTCCTGACCATAGACATGTGTTGTCATTTGATGAACGGGATCACCTCATTAGGAGAATGATGTGATGGACAAGACCCATCCATTAGCTTAGCATAATGATCATTAAGTTTTATTGCTATTGCTTTCTTCGTGACTTATACATATTCCTTTGACTATGAGATTATGCAACTCCCGAATACCGGAGGAACACATTGTGTATTAGCAAACGTCACAACGTAACTGGGTGATTATAGATATGCTCTACAGGTGTCTCCAAAGGTGTTTTTTGGGTTGGCATAGAACGAGATTAGGATTTGTCACTCCGAGTATCGGAGAGATATCTCTGGGCCTTCTCGGTAATGCACATCATGATAAGCCTTGCAAGCAATGTGACTAATGAGTTAGTTGCGGGATGATGCATTACGGAATGAGTAAAGAGACTTGCTGGTAATGAGATTGAACTAGGTATGAAGATACGAATGATCGAATCTCGGGCAAGTAGCATACCGATGACAACGGGAATAACGTATGTTGTCATTGTAGTTTGACCGATAAAGATCTTCGTAGAATATGTAGGAACCAATATGAGCATCCAGGTTCCGCTGTTGGTTATTGATCGGAGATGTGTCTCGATCATGTCTACATAGTTCTCGAACACGTAGGGTCCGCATGCTTAACGTTCGATGACTATTTGTATTATGAGTTATGTGTTTTGGTGACCAGAGATTGTTCGGAGACCCGGAAGATTGTTTGGAGTCCCGGATGAGATCACGGACATGACGAGGAGTCTCTAAATGGTCGAGAGGTAAAGATTGATATATTGGACGATAGTATTCGGACACCGGAATGGTTTCAGAGTGTTTCAGGTATTTTTCGGAGTAACGGGAGGTTACCGGAACCCCCGGGGAAAGTATTGGACCAACATGGGCCATAGGGGAGAGAAAGAGGAGAGCCCACAAGGGGTGGAAGCCCCCCCCCCATGGGCTGTCCGAAATGGACTAGGGGAAGGGGGCGCGGCCCCCCTTTCCTTTCCCCTCTCCCTCTCCTTCCCCTTTCCCCCTCCGAAAGAAGGAAGAGGGCTGACTTGGACTAGGAGTCCTAGTCGGTTTCCCCCATGGTGTGCCCCCTATGGCCGGCCTCCTCCCTCTCCTCCTTTATACACAGGGGCAGGGGGCACCCCAAAGCACACCAGTTATTCTCTTAGCCGTGTGCGGTGCCCCCCACTACAAAAAAAATACACTTCCGTGATGATACGTGTTTGTCATAGTAGGTTGTGTTTTTTGTCATGCATGTATATCCATGACAAATTTATGACAGAATCAAGATAGTCATACCTGTGCTATCGTAGAAGTGTTCCATGACATTACATCATGGAAGTGCCCACTTCCATGACGATAAATCGTGTGCCACAGAAGTGCTTTCGTCAAGGGTGACCGACACGTGGCATCCACCGTAACGGAACGCCGTTAAGCTATCGGGTCGGGTTTTGGATCCGATAACCCGTTATCAGCCCCGACCAATGGGGATTTTCCACGTGTAAAATCATCATTGGCTGGAGGAAACACGTGTCGGCTCATCCTCGGGACAGATGTCATCCACTCATTGGACAGAAGGCGCCTATGATACGTTGACACATGGCACGGCCCAACAGAAGCCCATTCCTGTGAAAAGGCCGGCCCATTTGACTTGGTCAAAAGGTGGCGGGCCAGCCCATGGAAAGCCTGCTAATGGCCTGTTCACATATAGCCCATTTACAGCCCGCTAACCCAAGGCTCGTCACGCCCTATCCGAATTAGGCCCAGTAGCGTCATCTGGGCCATCCAATATGATTCCAGCCTGTTTTCACTTCTGGCCCATATATGGCCCATGACGTCTTTCGGCCCATATGAGGCCCTATGTAACTCTTGGCCTATTAACGGCCCGTGGTGAAACTGACCCGTAATGAACAGTGTATCACTTTACACCCATTAACGGCCCGTGGTGAAACTGACCCGTAATGAACAGTGTATCACTTTATACCCATTAATGGCCCGTTATTCCATTGGGCCGTCTCCAGCCCATGTTATCTTTCGGCCTTCTGAGAGCCCATTTATTCTTGGGCTCATTTCCAGCATTCGTTTACTTACGGCCCATTACTGTCATTTTCTGCTTGTGGGCCAAATTCAGCCCGTGGTTACAGTCAGCCCGTTTGTGGTCCGTTAATACGTTGGGCCGTTTTCATAGCGTCATCAAATACGGCCTATTAACGATGGCCTGTTATGGTCGGCCCATGAACGGACGATTCCAACTCTAGCCCGTTTACAGCCAGAATGCGGTCTGTTTGGCCCATATAAGGCCCATTGATGATACGGCCCATAGAAGGCCCATTGATGATACGGCCCATAGAAGGCCCACTGTTTATACGTCCCGTAGAAGGCCCACTGTTTCTATGGCCCGTAGGAGGCCCAGTGTCACTACAGTAAATATTAGCCCATGGTTATTGTGGCCTAGTTTTAAAAAATAGGTTATTGCAGCCACTAGCAAACCGCAGAAAAAGAACTGCACTGACTACAAGAAAACAAATAAACAAGACAACAAGGAAATAAATAAGCAAGCAACTTACACTAGGCTATCACAGCTATTACACATATTACATCCACTGGGCATCAAAATTCACCACCAGTGCAAATATAGGGAACACAGCAGCATATAAACGCCGCAGCAAAACAAGTCCAGAACTGAAACCATTTCAGAAGAGCTCAAGAAACAATATCCTGGGTACACATAATGATGGCAAGATGCTTAGCAAGCTTATTAACTTTCTCTTGTTTGGCGCTTAAGTCCTCCAGCGCTTGCTGTTGCACCAGAAAGTATGCATCTGAATTCTGCAGGGACTTCCTCAGTCCTTCGGCTTCCTGTCGCATAACATCTGATCGATGTCTTTCAACTTGAAGTTGAGAGTCAAGAAGCCGAATTGATTCAGGCAATGAGTTCGAAGAGCTGGTGCCAACAGTGGTAGCCAGTAACTCTAACACTACATCAAGACATGACTTTGGGGTTGTCTCAGTGTCTTCAATATAGTTTTTATCAGCTTTCTTGGAGACCAACAGGGATGTCTCACTATCTTGAACCTTATCTGCATTACTTCCTTTACCATTGCATAATAGGGTACTCTTCTCCAATATTTTATCCGTGTTCTAAAATAGAAACAAACAAACACATCTCAGGTTTACAATGTAGTATATGAAACTCATTTTGGTAAACCAGTTCAGTAGTAAGGTGGACAAGATAACAGCATGAAACAAACATATATCTATGTAGTATGGTCACTATATGGTCTATATCATTCTAGTTTATGTTGCCAAATCAAGATAGATACAGTTCGAATCATATCTATTTAAGACAAAGCAGCATAGACAGAATATAAGTGTGGGAAACTACACAGCATTAACAACACTTGTAATGTGCATGGCATGAGAACATAACTATTTATTCAATTGAAATTGAAATCAACATAGAGCAAGTTACAACAGCAAACAGCCAAACACGTTGAAGAAACAGGTTTAAAACATACCTGTTGCGCCATTGGAGTTTCAATTGCATCCTTCAAATTTGAAATTAGTTGGTATCAGTAAATACAGTGATGCAAGAGCAAAGTAGTATGAACCATAGCTACGGAACCTGACCTGAAAAGAATTCTTCTTCTGCTTTAAGCGTTGACTTCTGGTTTGGAGTGGTGGTCCTCGTGATTTGGGCACTGCAGTTGCCTTACTAACTGCTCGTGTTTGGGTGCTCTGTGGTGGAGACGATGCTGTGTCAACGGGAACTGGGTGTCTATCTGCTGGGGTTGGGGTTAGAAGGGGTGTAGCTGGTTCTCTGTCCAACTGGGTAGGGGTACAATCTACATGAGTGTGGGTTATGTGTGGTGGGGCTGGTTCTTGGGCAAGTACAACTGTGGTTCTATCTGCATCGACAGGTAGCACGATCTTTTCTGAAGATCGTGTTTTTACTCCCACAGATACTGCCATCACTCCCTCCAATTGAAATGGCTGATAAACAAGAAAAGTAATTGAATGTATAGACATTGTAAGATAGATAGGTGCAATGGATAGTAGGGAAGAAAACAGGGCATGAAATAATTCACATTTATGTTGTCTAAGCAAACAGAATAGCAGGACATAATTTCACATATATGATGGCTAATTAAACATGATAGCATGACACAATTTCACATGTATGATGGCTAACTAAACAGGATAGAATGACATACTTCAAAATATGATGACTATGTAAACAGGATGACATGATATAACTATACGATGTGTCTATTAAAGTGGTTGGCATGCCATAAATCACAAACATGCCATCGATGGAAACATGATGGCATGATATAATTCATGGATAGAATGACATAATTTAAATATGATGACTATGTAAACAGGATGAGATGATATAACTATATTATGTCTTTAGAAAATGGGTTGGCATTCCATAATTCAGATACATGCTATCTATGTAAACATCATGGCATGACATAATTCAAATATATGATTTATATACTAAGGAAGTGAGCAGAGGGCAATCGCATATATGATGTGTCAACTAAGGAGATGGCATTCAATATTGTGTATATGATGTAAAAACTAAGCATTGCAATACAACATATGCATTATATGAGTAATATAACCCTGCCAAGTTTGAGCATACACCTCAGGGGGATAATAGGACTGGTCATCTGCCTCTGAATCCTCCTCTGAAGAGCTATCTGTAACCAGCAAGATATTTGCTTCAGCAGGTAGCATTGTCTGCTCTGAAGACCTTGTTTTCACTCCATATTTCTCCATCACCAATTCAAATGGCTGATGCACAGGAAGAGCAATTGAATATACAAACATTGTCGACAAAAGCAATGAGAAATACAAAAAAGGACGGCATGATATAATTCACATATATGACGCTTGCCTAAACAACATGGCATTGCATAATTCACATACATAATGCCTTGCAACAAGATAACATTGCATAATTCACATATATAATGTCTTGCAACAAGATGACATTGCATAATTCACATATATGGTAATTAGACACTAAACAAGTGGCTTTCACACAAAGCATGTCTGAACTAAGCAAATGACATAGCAATGCAAGATACCATGCCACGATATGAGCAACATAACCCTGCCAAGTTAGGGCATGCACCTCGGGGGGAAATATGACTGGTCATCTGTCTCTAAATCCTCCTCTGAGGAGCTATTGGTAACCAGCAAGACATGCGCTTCGTCAGATAGCATTGTCTGCTCTGAAAACCTGTTTCCACTCCAGATTTTTCCATGACCGTGCCAAATGGCTGATGCACAGGAAGAGTAATTGAATGTACTGAAATTGTGAAAATTTAACACGTAATAAAAAAATGATGGCATGATATAATTCACATATAAGATGACTGGCTAACCAGGGTGGCATTGCAAAATTCACATATATGATGCCTGGCTAGACAAGATGGCATTACATGATTCACATATACGATAAAGAAACTAAACATATGGCATTGACACAAAGCATGTCTAAACTAAGCAGATGACATCTTTAATGTATACAGTAAGCAATGCAAGGCACCATATGCATGATATTACCAACATTAGCATGCCAAGTTAGAGCGAAGACCTCATGGGGTAAATAGGAGTGGTCTTCTCCTTCTGAATCCCCCTCATAACAGTTATCTTCCTCTTGATTACGATCCGAAATGGGTGGAGGGGGGCTGCCTTTGCACCCACCATGGAACGACGTCTGCATGAAATTTTATTGCCACGCAAGGCTTGTCTCTTTTGCTCTACATGATCAGTTCCATTCTGTACAATAACTGGCATGCATATGAATGAAACATAGTGAGATTATGTAAGGAGTGCATGCACAAATCCAGAGTGATGGTAGCAAACTGTGGATAGACCCAAAACCAATGATAGCAGGCAGATAATAGCTTTAGTTAAAAAATACAAATAATGTGGCTCCTTTAATGTTTGTTTGCACCCAACATGAAACTCATAGTAGACACCGGAGATTAACCAGATAGTAGATAGATAGTACTGATTTCTGCCCCAATATGTACCCCACAACCATTTAAAAACTCAAGTTTTAGCATTAGTTTGGACCTGACTCGGAGTCTAATAGGTGAACACGATGATAATGTAGCATGTCTCATATTAAGAGACACATAATGTAAGCAGACACGGAAGAGTGCGACCTCTCTTGTGGACCTGTGTAGTCCTCAAGGTCATCTCCTCAGTTGATGATGGTAATGCAGTTGCCGTGGCTGCCGGCAGCGGGGAAGAAGATCTGAGGTGGCGAAAGACAGTCTGGAGAGCGGATCCCTGCTGTGGTGAACCCTTCCGTCGTTGGAGCAGCTGAGCTGGGGTGGAACACAACGCCACAGGAGCAGGACAAACCACACAAGGTTTTCTTTGACACATATCTGTAACATAAGTAATTGAGTAAGGGCTTGTTTGAATTTGAGGATTCTAACAATGCAGGGATAGGAAATAGACAGGATTAGGATAGGAATGCACATGCAAAACAGAGAATTTAAAAACACAGGATTTCTGCCAATCTGGGTGTTTGATTCACAAGAATTGGAAGATCACAGGATGCAAAAAAGCATGGTGAGATTAAGTCAAACCACAAGAAAATGTACGGTTATAATGCTATTATGCTACTATCTCTTAGTCTTGTGCTTGATGAATAGGAATATGAAAAGGAGGAGTAGTGGAAATTAGAATTCCTATGGTTTTTCTTTCAAGGAGACACTAAAGGAACAAATCCTATAGTTTTCCTTTGCTCCATTCCTTTGTACCAAATTCATGAAAAGTAGTACCATAGGAAACTTTCCAATTCCGATGTTTTTCATTCACTTTTCCTTTCAAGCACTGGCGATTCTAGTAGGCAGGCTTGAGCAAGGAAAATCCTACACTAAAAAAATGTTTTTGTGCTACTTCTATTACTTTGGACCCAGGCCACTGCCATACTAGCTCAACTCCCAGGCCCATCGACAAATGCGCAACTCAAATGCGCAGAGATGAATAATGATGGCGTTCAAGAGAGTCCATCACGGATAACTAAGTTGCCTGGTACCTCACTGCTTGTCATATAGTAGGATAAAATAATCGTATTTCTCGTTACTACGAGTGCTCAGTGGAAAATATATATATAACATGTAGAGTAAAAAAGAGATGCAACAAGTGTACAACCTCTTTGGTGAAGCCATGTCGATCTCAGCATGATTGGGTTGGCCAGTGAGGATGCTCCGGCTGACTTGGTTGTCGGAGGAGGGGAAGAAGATCTTAGGCATCTGGAGATGGAGCCCGAGGTACTACTCCGCTGTGATGGAGGGTTTCGTTGTTGGAGCAGCTCCGGTGAGTTGTACGACGCCAAGGCTGAAGCAGGACAAGAGAGACAACGAACAACGTTAACCTGAGTGCAATTCTAATAGCATCAACAATACATGACGTAAAATACATAACCACAAAGTGCTAGATGTAAAATACATCAGCCGCTCATCTCTGAACTTAACTGTCGAAACTGAATTTAACTGTCGAAACTGAACTTAACTGTCGAAACTGAACTTAATTGTCGAAACTGAATTTTGCTGTCGAAACTGAATTTTGCTGTCGAAACTGAACGCACTAGCAAGGTGAGCCTACAAGTCGGTCGATTGACTTTTTCATCTCTGGTCAGTCGATTTTGCAGTCGTTGGATACGAAATCAAGGGCCTGCGGTTCATCTTCAACCTCCACCCCCCTGAGCCGGCCAAACAGCAGCCCCCCGCCGCCCGCGGCCGGCGATGCGCCGCCCCGCCCGCCCCGAAAACACTCCCCACCGCCGGTCCGCAGCCGCCCCGGCCATCCCTCTAGCCCCCCCCGTGCCGAGCTTTTTCTCCAGCGATCCCCACGCCACCGCCGCGCCAACGCCCCGCCGCCGCCGGTGACCACCGCCCCCATCCTGAACCCTAAGATAGATAGTGGGGTACCTCTCCGGCGAGCCCCCCTCCCTGTTACGGCTGGTTCTTCCTTCACCCCGGCGGCATCGGAGTGAAGTGTAGCTAAATCGGAGAAGCATCACAAGCAAGAGCAAGAGCGAGAGCAGCAGCGCGAGCAAGAGAAATAGCAAGAGCAGACCAGGCAGGGGACCGAGAGCAAGAGCAAAGCAGCAGCGCGAGCGAGAGCTAAAGTAGCAGTAGGTCCTACTGATGTGGACGTCACCGCCGAGGGAGGGACTCCATGGAGGAAGTGGCCGGCGACGCCGCCGTGGATGGAGCCGCGCCGTGTCGGCTCGGGACCGAGCGCCGGCAGCACCGTGAGATAGAATCCAGAAGAAAATGCAGCGGTTAGTGTACAACCTCTTTGGTGGCGCCGATTAGGCCGCAACTTCATCCGAGGAAATGGTGATGATGATGCTCTTCCAGTGGAGCAGGTGAAACGGTGGTGTGGGAATGGAGGTGGCGCAAAAGACGAGGGGAACGTCGGGGCAGCTCCTTAGAGGTGGAGGACGGGGTGGCTGAACCGGCGAGACGATGAGATCGACGACGGATCCTCATCCGGTACGGTGGATGAGGGACGTCGAGGTGTTGCTGTGGATGGCGTCGTCGGGGAAGATGCTCCCGCTAGGTGGCAGACGGAGCATGGTGTGGGGTGTCATCGCGGGTTTTCACGGCCTCGGTGTACGAATGGGTGGGCGGATGGGATGGCAGTGGGGAACCATGGCTTAGAGACGTGCTTGTCCTAAATGTGGGGTAAGTTACAAAAGTACCCCCACCGATTTGAGGCTGTTCTTTCGGTTCAGGGGTACCATGGGCATTTGGCGTGTCGGGATTTCACAGGAGGTGGGAGTTTTCGCGCATGTTGTAATTTCGGAATAGCAAGGCGCGGGTTGAGATGGAGGGAGTTGTCGGAGCACAACGAGACAAAGATATATCTTAAATATTTCGGGCTAACAAGGCGCGGGTTGAAGAGGCGGGAGTTATGCAGCACGATAGACAGAGACGCTAGCTTGAATTTTCGGCATAACAAGGCACGGCTTGAAATTTCGGAATAACAAGCTTAACTTGTACCCATAAAAGAGACAATTTGTACCTCAACACGCACAACACACACACAAACACCATTTAGACTAGAGTAAGGTACACGTGCAATGCACGCATGAGATTTGGCAACCAAATTATGAATAAATACCACATTATAGCATGCAAGCTTTGAGTCATATATGCATGATGTAGATGTTCGTTTAATTCTTATAGTTCATTTCATTCAAAATCGTCTAGTTTTTATAAGAAAGCTAATCTATTTTAAGATTCATGCAATTGTGCATCGTAAGACATAAAGTAAAAACAAATAATGGAAAATCATGTAGAAAAACATTTGGGCAATTCTGATACGGAAGATTCTAGAACAAATAAGAAGTGCTTGTGTTTTGATGTTTGTGCATTATGCTTAAGTTCAACCATGGAGTCTTCTAGATTATACATGTGGCGAAATCTGGTGGAATTTAGATGATATCCAACGGCCAGTAGTGCTCAAATTTGCCATCTTTGGCCCATCGGATTCGCCTCATCCAACGACCATCTTTCAAAGTTAAAGTTACCCGCACACAATATAAAAAAAATATAATATATATAGGGGTATAGATATAGATATGTGATGCAAAAGCCGCCCATCATCTCCAATTAGAATAGTGTGTCCATGCACGGATGCGACGTGGCCAAATGATGTCTGCCATCGGTATCTCAAATTCAAATCAGTCTGACCTTGTTCAATGTGTATACATTACAACATGCTCGTTTCCAAACCACACCGCGCAGATCTCCGTTATATTCATGCATGCATGGGTTTCAAACATCAGGATCTCTTCTTCAAATATTTGAATTCAACTTTACATTGATTGTGACCTCACCTATTCAGCTATTCTTTTAGACCCACACAGTAGTCTTCTCTTTATAATTGTACCACTAACTTTCTCTCATGCATGCATGCACACACACTACCAGTCGGCATTATCCATCGCACACATGCAATCTTTTTCTTCAGGTCGGTCTCCCTTAAGTCACACACCAACACACATCCCCCTCTCCATCATATCGGGCATTCTTGATCTCTCACGCGTGCATGCGCAATGATCGATGTTCCTCTATGTACGTGTGTATATAGCTAGGTCTTTCATAGTTTTCCACACAAACCGATCAATCGATATATCAAGTGAGGTCTCACCCTCTTTCCCACGTCCACATCGATCAATCTATGCCTCTCTATATAGGATTAACATATATAGCTAATACACCCACATTAATTCTGTATCCAACGTCCCCTCTCATCATCCATGCCTTCCGCTTCATCTCTCAGACGCGTGCACAATGGCGAAGACTGGGGGCAGTAAGGGCCCTCCCCCCCCTAACATCACTATATATCAAGGATAATATGAATGTGATCATTAGACAATTGCTGCTAAAAATGGTTTAAGTTCATGAATTGACCCTCCTCGTAAAGGATTAGCAATGCTTGGCCCCCTAGCTCATTTATTTTTCATGGCTCCGCCACTGCGCGCATCAACGCACGTGTTCGTCTCCTCTCTCTAAATATCGATCTCGCACTTGTGCATTCCTTCATACTCTCCCTCCACTCGGCCCCTCGCACCATCTTCTAGCCCCCCACCAGATTTTGCCACATGTACAATCTAGCACACTCCATGGTTGAACTTAAGCATAATGCACAAACCTCAAAACAATAGTGGTTCTCTTTTGTCCTAGAATCTTCCATATCATAACTGCCTAAACTTTTTTCGAGTTGAATTGCCATTATTTGTTTTTACTTTATGCTTTACAACGCACAATTCCATGAATCATGAAATAGATTAAGGGCTTCTTTGATTCAAAGGATTCTCAAAGGAATTTTGGAGGATTCTAATCATTAGGAATTTTTCCTATCTTGGTTGTTTGATTCGTAGGATTTTAAACCATAGGAATTTTTCCATATGATTCATTTGCACAAGATTTCATAGGAAACATCCCATCCAATCAAACCTCTTTGAAGGAATTCTGCGTTTTTTCTGTGCACAATCAAACACTCGTACAATCCTGTAGGATTCAAGACGACATTCCACTATAATCCCATGTTTTTCCTATTCCTGCGTTCTTAGCTTTTTTATAAAAACTAATTGATTTTGAATGAGATGAACTATAAGAATTAAACGAAGGGCTACATCAGGCATATATGACTGAGAGCTTACATGCTATAGTGTGGTATTTATTCATAATTTGGTTGCAAAATCTTATGCGTGCAATGCACGTGTACCTTACTAGTACTTCGAGTATGTGCCAAACACGTAAATAGAATACCAATGGCACGCTACACAGTGTCTCTCTTACAGTTCATGAAGCCACGTGGCACATGTGTAGGCGTTCTCGCGACCTCCTTGTGTGGATTGATCGCAGTGACATGCTGCTGGTTCCAAAAGAATGTACTCGTCTTCCCTGAGCCATACTGGCGGTACATGCACGAAGCGAAGATGTGCACGCACACCATGCACGCACTCATTCCTCGCACGCGCATGCGGGTACACGGGCGGACGCAATTTTGTACCAAGATCCACCCCATGTGATAATTTGACGCGTGTAAAGTCGTTCACTTCATTGATGGTCAATTAATACAGCGCATGCAAATTGAGTGGACATGAGGGCGGAAGAAAGACATTATTACTCCACTGCGCACATGCGAGTAGTTAAATCGTTGGTTGCTAGTAGTACTTCCATTGGTCTCCTTCGTATTTTGTGCCAATTTTTGACAGTAACATAATATTTACGCATTTGAGCAGTGTAGTACTTGAAATTTATGTTCCGCTAAACTCACCGGGAGCCGTTTCGGTCCTCGAAACCAAAACCATCAATTAATCTTTACCTTGCTCCCATCACATTCGAAAGCCTGCTCCCACCTACTAGTAGTACGTACCAAACCTGAACGTGTTCCCACTATGCAGGTATTAGTACTAGTGCTAGTACTTAGGTTATAAAAAGGGGAACTACCTAACCGAAAATCACTCTACCTTTCCTCCTCATAAGTGCTTCTTCTTCGCCCGTCGTTGCCATGGCCGGTGAGCAGAGCTCTATGTCGAGAACTACTCGTAACAAGGGAGCGGCAACCAAGGCTGCGGAAAAAAAGTGAGGGCTCGCCGCCACGCAGAGACCTCGAAAGATCTCTCACGGGCAGGCGATGGCTTCCAGAAGCGCCCTAGCCGTGAAGGCGAACATGCCGAGCCAGCGGAGCTGGAGTCGTTATCCCTCGACGGCATGCCCGATCAGCTCAATAAGCAGAAGGAGTTCATCCAAGGCTTGATGGAGTTGCTGAAGGAGAGCCTCGACGACATGCCCGCTGAGCTCAATCAGCAGGGGGAGTTGACCGCCGGCTTGGTGATGCTGCTGAAGAAGAGCATTGCCTCGGAGAAGAAGGCGACCAGCGAAATCCTGCGACTTCAGGAGGACAATGCAAAGCTCTGCCACGAGATCGACCTGTTGAAGGATAAGAACGTCGGCTGGAAGAAGCTGCATGAGAATAGTAGTTCCTCGATGAAGATGCTACAGGCCCTCGCCATGGAACAGAAGGAAGAGTTGGCGAAGCTCCGCATCGAGCACCCGGCTGCTGTCAAGGTACGGAATATGGTCGTGGAACAGATGATGAAGTCTCGCGTCGAGAAATGCCGCGTCATGGACACAATGATGAAGATGGTGGAGGAGACGCGCAAGGAGATGGAGGTCGTGGAGGCGAGGAAGAAGCAGTTACGACTCCGCGGCGAATTAGATCATTTGGGGTGATAATATTCCTTCTTCTTTTGCTCCTGTGTTTCATCTTTTGCTTCGGGTGTTTCACCGCACGTGGCACGTTCTCTGCGAGGCATGAATAGAACAATGTTTTTTTTGAGGGAATGAATAGAACAATGCTAACAATGGACGACTAGAAAATTAGATCATTTTTATCACCATATGGCACTGGGCTGCCGTGTTTCGTGCTCCTCCGTCGCAGTACTACTCCAGTGGAAAACTTGAGTATACCGCACGGTTCTTTGCTCCTCCTCGATCAGGTCATCGGTGTATTTATACGAGCTGTCAAATCACAAGGCCCCACCTTCCAGCAGTAATGAGCCGTCAAATCACAAAGGCCCTCGCCTCTCATGAAACCGACCAAGCTAGACTGCCCCGCCCTCTAGCCTTTTTAAAAATGTATACTTTTGTACAGCAGTAGTATCGATGGATTGCGCCATGGAACAAAACTTGAAATTAAAAATAAGGTGGTACATATAGAGAGCGCTCGTCACCAAATTATGCATATAGTACTATTAAAAAGGCTACTCACAATAATGGTGTCCAGCACAACCCACCCCTCAAATAAAACTAAGAGGGTGCTTGGATACGTTTTAGTCCCATGACTAAAAGTAGTAGGACTAAAACATGCTAGCCTCACCCATGCTTGGATCCAAATACTAAAAAGGTTAAAATCAAGTTAATGAGCATTTATTATCCTCCAAACCCTCCAATCCAGAACTCGCCTGTGTTAAAGGAGAGGAGTTAAATGAGTAGAGAGAGGACTAATCCACATTTTAGTAGGGATACCCCTGACTAAAAAGTTTTAGTCTCAAGACTAGTTTTAGCCCCTCTTTAGATAGGGGTGCTTGGAACTTTAGCCTCTTAAAGAGACTATTTTTAGTCAGACTAAAATAAGTCCCTTGGATCCAAGCACCCTCTAAGCATCCTAGAATTCTTTGACAAAACTAAGCACCTTGAAATTCTTTGACAACTAAACTGCTGGCTATATGATGTTGGCCATATATATTGTACGTATATAATGTGAAGAAACGAGTGGTAGTACTATACCAACTAAAAGATGAAATGTAAGAAATACTAGTATGTACGTACTGAAGAGTTAAAGTAACGAGAAGAAACATAACATAGTTCTGCTGGGGGCTCAGCACAACACACCCCTAAAATTAAATTAAGCACACCTGAAATTAAACTTTGCAACTATTCTGGTAGACACTGCATTAGAACCACCATGATCAACGACACTTCCACCTTACTCAGAGTCCTCGTCCACGTCCTCGACTTCGTCCTTGTCCCTCTTCCTCTTGGCCGATACTTCTTTGCTTGAACCGCACACTTGGCTGTTGCTCTTCATCCAACCCTTGTAGATATTGAAGCAAAGGAAGCCATCCATTGCAGCATAGTGGATGTGGTCTATATCTAGTACATTCCGCTGCCATGCATGACAATGAAATGTGTAATGAGGTTTCTCTAGTTTACCGTACGAAGGATGAACCATGGATCCTGCCAGGGTCAGCATTGAAGGCTAACAAGAGGACACCAGCCGATTCTTCTAGAGGTCGAAGGTGTTGCCTACAACAAGGCCTATCCGACATCGGACTTCTTTGTCGTTACCAAAGTCTACAGTAACGAATTTCACTGTTTTGTCCTTGAGGAAGTTCTTAAAATCCTGGCACTCAACGTCGGCATGGAATATGTGGTAGACCAAGCAAACGTTATGTACGCAAACCTAGATCATGGCGGGCTTCTTCCTCTCTTCGTCATTTAGATCCTTCTCTCGTCCCAGGACTGTGGTGTACTCAACATCTAGCCCAGCGACCCACTCATCATCTGAGTTTTCGAACATGCGGCTGAAGCGAGAGAGGCATCCTTTCACCATCGCGGAAGAATGGGTGTAGATGACGTCGAACTCATCGCCGGTGATGGTTCTAACCTAGTACTCACCTCCGATCGTGGAGATTTGAGACGCCATGGATTTGGGAGGAGGGTTAGGATTAGTGGAACTGCCGTAATGTGAATGGACGGGACGACTAGGAGTGAACCGCCGTAGTATTGAAGGACATGCGGGGACGAGTAGGCGCAAACTGCCAGCGTGCGAACGGCAGGGTAGTGGCTTTCCATTCTCCCATGATACGGGCTTCCGAGAGGCCTTGGATCCGAGATCTAACGGTTGCACGGCGTGATTCTAGACCTATGGGTGAATATCCTATCCTGGAGGGTTATTCTGCAAATTTTCAGCAACTTAGCATGCGACCGTTTGATCTCAGATCCAAGGGCTGCCAGCAGCCCGTATCATGGTCGCGCCTACCATGACCGCCGCATCGCTCGCGCGGTCGCGCCCTTGGAGATTTAACATGGTGCGTTAGGCTACACTACAAAAAAAGACACATCCATGACATTTTGGGCTGAACGAAAAAAATTCTGTCATACATATGACACTTCTATGATGATAATTGTGACAAACCCCGGTATCATCATAGATGTGGTGGGCTCCTACTTCTATGACAAAAAATCATGAAAGAAAATGGGCTTTTCGTCCTGGGTAGGCCGGAGACGCAGCTGCATGACATTCGTTGGGCCGTCCATGACGGAAAAAACCATGGTAAAGCGAGGGCGAGGAAAATTTCGGGGAGTTCCCGGTTACGGTGGGTGGTCGGGGGCCGAGCGATGCGTGTTTCTCTCGTACACGTACGTGCGTGTGCGCGAGGCGTTGGCTCTAACTGAACCCGAGCGAGGCGTTCGGCTCTAACTGAACCCGAGAGATTGCACTGCAGGCTACGCATTACTGAACCCGAGCGATCGATTGATGGCTGTTAACTGAACCGTATCGAGCGATTCCTTCGCTACTGCTGCTAACTGAAGCCAATCGATGCTGCCTCTGGATGAACAGTGAGTGTTGCGGGGGGGTGGATGAACAGTTCCCAGTGGGGGTGGATGAACAGGACCCCGTGGTGTTGCCTCTGTATGAACAGTACCCCGATCGATCGAGCCGGTTGGGGTTGGATGAACAGGACCCCGTGGAGGGCTGGTTGAACAGGACCACCCCGTGGAGGGTAGGATGAACAGTAGACGGTGGAGGGCAAGATGAACAGTAGCCCGTGGAGGGGTGGTTGAACAGGAGCCCATGGAGAGGGCTGGTTGAACAGTAGCCGGTGGAGTAGCGCGTGGTGGAGGCTGGATGAACAGGAGCCCGTGGATGAACAGTCGCAGGTGGAGGCTGGAGGAGGTCGACGGTGGATGAACAGTAGCTCGTGGAGGCTGGAGGGGGTCGATGGTGGAGATGAACAATATCCCGTGGAGTCCCATTTTGTGGTACGACACACCCCTCCCGATGAACAGGACCCCCGTTTCGACCGTAGCGCTCCAACACAAGTCCGTTTCCTCCGTTTTGCGGTATGCCACACCCCTCCCGATGAACAGGACCCCTGTTTCGATCGTAGGAGGTCCATTCCTCTATTTTGCGGTATGTCAGACCTCTTCCGATCAACAGGATCCCGTTTCGAACGTGGCCGGTCGAACACAAGGCCGTTTCCTCCGTTCTGCGATACACCAGCCCTCGTTTCCATCGCCTGTTCCGTCCAAGCCCTCCCGATGAACACGACGCATTCCGTTGCCTCCCCATGAACATGACGCATTCCGTTGCCTCCCCATGAACACGACGATGACACTGTTTCTCCATTCCGACCCAGCCATGTACATGAGCCCTGGCTGTACGTATGCGCGAGTAGGCATTCGAGACCCCGCCTGTATGTACACATACGTGGCCGTATTTTCTTTCTTGCACCCTGGCCGCTGTACGTACGTGTAAATGCTACGTGCACGCCTCTACTACGACACGTGCGCGCCTCTACATCGACCAGTATGTACGTACATGTTCGCGACCAGAATGACAATGCTACGTACGCTTCGACCAGGTGGGTCCCGACTGTCAGGCACTTCCTTGCCTGCGAAGATGTAGCTGGTGGGTCCCAGCAGTCAGGGGGCAAATCGTTTTTTTACCTAGACGCACTTCCTTGCATGCGAAGATGTAGCTGGTGGGTCCTAGCAGTCAGGGGGAAACGTTTTTTCACGAAATACGGTGGCCCGTCCGGTGGGTCCCGCTGTCAGGTGGAGGAATAATTATTTTGCACGTAATAAGGAGGCACTTCCTTGCTGCGGCCGTGGACCCAACTGTCAGCCTCTCCACGTACAGTCCACGTCCGATGGAAGCCGTTCCTTAACCATGTTGACCACACCGCGCCGAGAGCACCAGGGCGGTGGACGACGGCGAGGCCTAGGAAGGGGACGACGCGGAGCCGGGGAAGACGCGGCAGTGGATGCCCATGCGTAGAGGAGTACGAGGGTTCACTGGTTCGCTGCAGTGTGAGGCTGCCGTCGCCGTAGAATAATAGGGGGTGTGGGTGAGTAGAGGGATGGCCTGGCCAGCGCTGGGAGTAGTAGGGGGCGGTGAGGCCTCCGCCGCATCGCAGCCGGCCACGGGAGGCAGGGGGACGAGGCACGACCGGCGCTGGTTTGGGCGGCTGGAGCAAGAAGACCAGAGTTTGAAGAAGCACTACGGCCGTTGGATGGACATCGTACGGTCACTGGAGCTAGAATCGTGCATATTGACTAAGTTGACAAAGCCCTCCGTCCCCATCAACTTAGTAGGCCCACAAGTCAGCCTGCCACTATACTAGGTCCCAGCTAACAGGGGGAGTATTCATTTTTTTGTGCGTAATAAGGAGGCACTTCCTTGCATGCGAAGATATAGCTGGTGGGTCCGAGCTGTCAGCGGCGGTAACGTTTTTTTCGCGAAATACAGAGGCCCTTTCGGTGGGTCCCTGATGTCAGGTGGATGAATCATTATTTTGCACTTAATAAGGAGGCATTTCCTTGCAGGCGGTCGTCGACCCAGCTGTCGGCCTCTCCACGTAAAGTCCACTTCAGATGCATGTCGGTCGTTGACCACATTGACCAGGCCGTGCCGAGAGCACCAGGGCGGTGGACGACGGTGAGGCCTAGGAAGGGAACGACACGGAGGCAGGGAAGACTCGGCAGTTGTTTCCCACGCGGAGGGGAGTACGATTGTACGAGGGTTTACTAGTTCGTCTGCCGTCGCTGGAGAATAACAGCAGGTGTGGGTGAGTAGCGGGATGGCTAGGCCAGCGATGGGAGTACGGTGGGGCGGTGAGGCCAGAGCGACAGCAGAGCCGGCCGCGGGGAGGAGGGAGCAGGCAGTCCCGCCGGCGCCTGTTTGAGCGGCTGGAGCAGGAAGAGCAGAGATTGAAGAAGCATGATGGCCGTTGGATGGCCATCCAACAATCACTGCTTGTGCGTCAACCTTTTTTTAGGAAAGCCTCAAATCTGTGGAAAACATCATACAGCCCATTTGCCAATATTTCTAATAATTTACAGCCCATTTGCTAATTATTAAGGTTTTTTTGGAGCCCATATTCTTTTTGCTAGCATTACTGATGGGCCATTTTCTCGGCCAGCCGAATGAAAGCTCTCCTCGTCTTGAAAGATTTGCAGCCCAACAGGCCTGGCAAAGCGACTTACTTGGCAAATCACAAAAAAACTGGGTTGTGGCCGTGGACCCAGCTGTCAGCCCCTCCACGTACAGTACTCTTCTGATGGAATGTCGTTGACCACGTTGACCACGCCGCACCGAGAGCACCAAGGCGGTGGACGATGGCGAGGCCTAGGAAGGGGACGACGCGGAGCTAGGGAAGACACGGCAGTGGATGCCCACGCGGAAAGGAGTACGAGGGTTCAGTGGTTCGGCTGCGGTGTGAGGCTGCTGTCGCCGCAGGGCCTGGCTAGAGGTGGGAGTAGTAGGGGGCGATGAGGCCTCATCAGCAGCACAGCCGACCACTGGAGGCAGGAGCAGGCGGTCTCCCCGGTGCTGGTTTGGGCGGCTGGTGCAAGAAAAGCAGCGATTGAAGAAGCAGCAGGACCGTTCGATTCAAGTCCAACGGTTACTGCTGCTAGAATCGTTTGTTGACTAAGTTAACAAGCCCTGCGTACGCGTCAACTTAGTAGGCCCACAGGTCAGCCTCCTAACCGGTGCACCCCAGATGTCAGTGGGAGGAATCATTTTTTCACGTAATAAGGAGGTAGTTGATTGCGTGCGGCCAGGCCAGCGGAGGGAGTAGGGTGGGCCGGGGAAGCCTGCGCGGCATCACAGCGGGCCATAAGAGGAGGGAGTAGCCAGTTCCGCCGGCGCTAGTTTAGGCGGCTAGAGTAGGAAGATCAGAGATTGAAGAAGCATGTCGGCCGTTGGATGGACATCCGACACTAACTGCTGCTAGAATCGTGTGTTCATTGACAAAGCCTTGCGTAAACAAGTCAGCCTCGACATCTGTGGCGTGTACAGCCCATTTGCTATTATTTTTATAATTTTTACTCATTTTCTAATTCATATGGAATTTATAGCAGCCCGTTTTCCATTTTAAGAATTGCTGGCCATTTTCTGGTCAGTACCAAGGTCAAAAAAATAACTAAATATGTGGGAAATTTTGAAAATTCGCAATTTTTTGCTGGGGAACGAAATATTCTTAATCCGAAAATTAATAGCCATACTAAAACAAATTTAAAAATAAATTAGTAGTATGTCATGTTAAATCCAATGAAATATGTATAAGATATCATTGAAGAACAAAAACAAAAAAAGAAACTTATATCCCATTTGCTATAAATTTTTTGGAATTTTCAACCCCTTTTGATATTACTTTTAACAGACATTGACCATACTCTTAAGCCAGGCCGGAATGCATCCCTCCTCGTCTTAAAAGATTTGCAGCCTTGTAATTCGGAGAAAACAAATAGGCCTAGCTTGGGTATTCTTCAAAAAGAAATACTGGGCTACCTATTTTCCCAATGAACTGGTGCATGAGCATTTAGCTTTATCTATTTATTTACTTATTTATGTTTAGGGGACCATGAGCATGTACCTGGGCCGGATTCATGTGAGAGCCTCCCTTCTAGTTAATTATGGGCTTCTCTATTGGGCCTTCATCAGTGGGCTGCATGTTATCAACAAGTGGAAAATGTGTTCCGAGTTTCAAAAAAAAGGTGTTCCGTACGATAAATAGTATGCGCTACGTACGGTACGGGGCACTAAAGGATCGAACCATGCAACGACTTCCAAAACATTGTGTTGTCATTCTAACAACACATTTATTCAACCAACAGACGAAATATACTACTGATTGTACATTGAAAACAGCAGCAGCAGCAACCAGGGCTGGGGGTGCAACAGAAGCAGTAAGCAGGCCAGAAGAGTGAAGACGCAGCTCTTGCTTCCAAACCAAACATCAGCCATCATTACAAAAGGGCTACCAAAAAATAACAAGTGTATGCATCAAACTAAATAAAGATCCTACTACACCAAGTGTACGCATCTAACTAACTGGCTCAGTTAGACATTACTATTTATTAAGCTGTGGAGATTGGCTGGCGGCTTGAACCAGATGGGTGCCTGACGGGGGAAACTCCAGCCAGCAGGTCGAAGTCTGATACTTGCGAACCTCTCTCCTACTTTGGGCTGCAGAGCATGGCGGCACATATCAGGGTATGGTGCATGCAGAGACGCATGGTACGCCATGTACACACAGTTTTGCCTGATGAACGAAACCGCGCTGCCATCATGATCCTTGCCGTCGGTTATCTCCTGGTTAATCGGATAATTCAGTACGACAAACAAAGAACGTGTACCAAGGCTACTTACCAGCCTCCAGTCAAAAATTCCTGAAGGCCCGGAGAAGCTGGGATCCTGCTCAAAGACCTTGTAGTGACTGTGATTGTATTCCGCGAAACAACACATCCGGTACGTGCGAACGATCATCAATCTTTTGTCATTGTCTGATCGAGCCAGGAACCACCTGCAACTGCCATGCCGCTTTTCTTTGAAAGGTTCTGGGATTAGGAAGGGTAGGGACACCAGGCGGCCTACAACATCATATCAAGTTGGAGTCAAATAAAAAAGGGCTCTTGGTTTAGTCAATCTTAAGAACAGCATGTTATGAGCATGAATATTTTTTCAGCAAATGTTGACAGTAATATAAGCAAGCCATCATGATATCATAGGAAAGTAACATACTGCTGTAATAGCCGTTTGTAGCGATGACTGGAGTAGGCCAGCAATACGTCCAGCCATAGAAGGAGTCGACAACGTAAATGACGCCCTTGTGTTCAATGGCATCAGAGAACCATGGAGGATGTATGATCCTGCGATGGACGTGCAGATTTATCCACTTACCGCATTGACCTGTCAGATAGGCGAGACCGCGGTTGAAGAACGCAATTAGCCTGAAGTCTTTATAATTCGTAGATCTTGTGGGCACTTGGGAGATTACAACCTTGAGCAAATCAAACTTGGTATCATGTTGGCTACTGTAAGATTCCGAGTATTCTGGGCCGCGGTGCCAAAGCAGTGTAGTGTTAATCGAAGGAAGGGGGATCAATCGCCGGGTGTAGACCTCCACGAGCATCCAGCTGCCGCGACCGTCGACAAGCACCATCCAAGACGTGTTCATGCCGACCCAGTACATACCGTTAATGTAGTTGAGGCTGACGGGGATCGGATCGCATTCAAGGGGGTTGATGCTCACCACCCTGCGATCGTTATGCTGCATGACATGTCGTTTTTGAAGATCAGGTGGCATCAGCAAGCAAGGAGCTGGCTTAAAATGCTCCGGCCTGAGGGCTTTGAGTAAACGGTACAGCACCGACGAGCACGCGGCGAGCGGCATGGTACTGAGATTGTCCACATGCGAAACAATGAGCTTGTTTACCTCTGTGGGGAGCGAATTCCAGCCACTCTTTCGGCGGACGCTGCTCGGTTCTGCCATTGTTAGTGCTTGGGTTTCGGACGAGGGGGGAGGCGCCTTAGTGGAGATGGAAGATTGGATGAGATTATGTGCGGACAAAGATGGAGAAGCAAATATGTGCTGCGGGAAGTGGACAGGTGATGATGACTACAGCACGCCGCTTGACTTACGAGACACATACCAGCAGCGTAGGGTCATGTCGATGCCAGACAACTTTCTTGAGTGATCACAGTACTCGTACTCCCTACAATGATATGCCCTAACTTGCTTGAGTAGAGTAGTAGAGTAGGACTCTGCTCTACTACTAGCACCGGAAGAGTAGTATATTCTAATATATAATAGTTACAAACTTCAATGCCCGAGCGTGGAACGACTACGAACCATGCTCAAAGACCGTGTCTACGTGGTGTTTGGACATGGGCGACAACCTCAACGCCAACGGTGCTGCTCCCATTGCACCATATGTGTTTATGTCCTTCCTGTTCGAAATCGTGGTAAAATTCATGTTTCTACTCTGTGTCCTACTACTATGCTAGTCCACATGATTAGTTGCGAACGATGACTTCTTCCCCGACCTTGGCAACCTCATCCTCGACGACATGGGCGACAACGTCAACGCCGGCAACCAGTGAGATACAGGGTGTAGGAAGCAGTTTGGGAATTTGCATGCCTTTCCAACCAGTGAGATACTACGTACAAAGTCCGACAGAGAAATAAACACAAAGAAAGAAGCTAAAAGTAAACAATCAAACGAGCATTTTTGCATTTGTTTTGCATTGAATCATTTCACAAGCTTGACTAGTGTTGTTTTTCTACTTTTACAAAAACCGCATCGTAATGTTAAAACGTGCATTTGCACGTACATAAGTAATAGTAGTACTCCCTCCGTCTAGGTGTATAAGTCTTCCCTCCTTCTTGGTCACGGTGCACAACCAAAGATGACTTATTGACCTGGACGGAGGGAGTATCACAGTCTGCAAGCATATATCGAGAGAGACGTGTAGTGCGATAGTGGAAAAAAATTATATGAGACCAGGTCTCACGGTTAGCAGGTGAGACCCGTCCTGATGGATGACACGTGGCATTCACAAATCACAAAGCATTTAATGTCTCCCCCCCTGATTTTAAGTGGGGGTGGGGGATGCTTTGTGATTTGTGAATGCCACGTGTCATCCATCAGGATGGGTCTCGCGTGAGACCTGGTCTCATAGAATTATTTTCCTGTGATAGTATCTAATAAAGTTTGTGCTATATGCACGTACTTGCAAAATGCGTACGAATACACAAGGTTTCCAAACTTTCCCTTTTACATACTTAATTAAGGACGCTAAAAATTCCTGAATGTTCGGGATTAATCATTTGCCTCCCAAAACTAATGAGATCGCCTTACGAAACAAAAATTATACTCCTCCTAAAAGCCACGACGCTCGCGGGAGCGCTTGCGGCGCGCCACGAGTGCCCTGGTGCGCGGCCGTTTCCCAGTGCGCCGACACAACGCCTCTTCCTCAGCCTCGCAACTCGCAAGGTGCTGAAGGGCGGCTTGCCGGCGGGCGAGCGCGATCTCACCGGTGTGGTGATCCGGCGCCAATAGGTACTCCTCCTCACTGGAAGCGTGCACCCGGTCCACGTACCACCAAGCGTAGATGAGGCGCTTGGGCCCGACTGCACTCAGGCCGTCGGCACGGGCGTCCTCCGCCCCCCCCCCCCTCACGGCCCTCGCACGAGCCTTCTGCCAAAGAGCCAATTGCCTGACTCTCTCAGACGCGACATAGGCCTCCCAGGCAGCTTGTTCCGCGGTGCGCTTCTCTTCCTCGGCCTTCTTCTCCGCCTCTATTTTGGCGCGCTCTACTGGAGGCAAAGCCTCCCACAAGGCGACATCCATTTGTTTCCAAAGCTCCTCAAGGCAGGGGGCTCGGCGGGCGGCGTGGCGTTCTCCTCGTAGCGGGGAGCCGACGCGTCCTCCGGCGCACGTGCTAGCGAGATTGGGAATGCCGACGAGTCCACCTCGACGCGTCGCGACGAGGAGCGGAACGCCAACGTGCCCCCCTCGACTAGTGGCGGCGAGGAATGGAATGGCGACGCGTCGCGTAGCGGCAAGGAGTGGAACACCAACGCGTCCTTCTCGACTAGTGGCGGCGAGGAACCGAACGGCGACGCGTGACCGTCCGCGCAGTGCTGCGAGGGGCTACTAGGGCTTGGGAGGGGCGATGCCATGGTGGTCGACGTGAGAGGGGGAAGGAGATAGCGATGAACGTGAATGTGAGGGGGAGGAGATAGCGATGTCGTGGGAGGCGCGATATTTATAGCGAGCAATGGCACACCTACGTAAGATATGGACTGAGCTGCACTGACTTAACTGCCGGTCCAGTTGCGTCACTGACATGTGGGCCAGACCCCTGTTGGGCCCATATGTCAGTGACCAAATGCACCTGCAGTTAAGTAACAGCTACGTGGGAATATTTGTTGGATTAAATTACGGGGGAGCGAAGGGGTGGAAATATTGCTGGTCACAACGGATTGGACGAGCGTGGGGGGAGGAGAGTCATGCATGCAGATTTTTTCACACAGGGTGGAGTGGTGGGACCGCTGGAGGGAGAAGGAGAGTCTGGCAGGCATATTGTTTCCACACATGGAGAGGAAAAAATTTGGAGACGAACGGGCTTCCTGCAGGTATGGGGAACGGTGCATAATAAGTCATCTTGCATGTCGGGCTAGGTATAGTCTCAAGTCATTAAAAACAAACACGCCCCACACATGTTCGTATTTCAAGGTGCACTAAATTATTGCATGCGATGATTAAGGCTGGCCATAATGGTGGTATCTTAGCTGGTATCATGCACACGAGAATAGCAAACATGATGATGTGGCAAAGAATTAAAGAAGAGAGGGGGGTTAGAGTAACTAGAGTTCATGCATGCATTGGTAAACACATTTTTTGTGGAGAACGACAGCACTAGTTGAGTACTTTTGCAGACTTCAAAAACTATTCCACAATGTGTCAACATTCACAATGTCAAATCAATATTTTTACACTCATTATAAAACGTAGTTCTTATACTCCCTCCTTCCTTCTATATAGGGCCTAATGTGTTTTTCGAGGCTAACTTTGACCAAATGTTAGAGCAATAATATATGACATGCAACTTACACAAAGCACATCATCAAATTCGTATGTGAAAGGAGCTTTCAATGATATAATTTTCACATTATGCATGTCATGTAGTATTAATTTTATCAATAGTCAAAGGCGGTCTTGAAAAATGCATTAGGCCCTATATTGATGGATAATGTTTATTTGCTAATTAATAATCAGTACTCCCTCCATTTAGGTGAGCAAGTCATCTTAGATTGTGCACTATGACCAAGGAGGAGGGGAAAACGAGATATCTTAATGTTTATTTGCTAATTAATAGCATTGCATGCAATGAACTAACCACTGCATGTCGTGTTTGGTAGTCTCAAGTCATTAAAAGCATGCACGCCCACATCTCCTATTGGTTCATATGTCAAGAAACAAGAAACGAGGTAGAAGTTAATGCACCGCGCCTAAGTGTTTTCGGAGTATTGTAGATATTGATATTTTTAGTATAAATTTGGTCGTGGGATTTCATTGATGCCTATCAAAGAGTTGACAAGTCTGCTATGCGTGACTTGAAGATGAAAGCGTTGAGCATCTCGAAGTTGATCAACAATCTTCAATTGTCAAAGATTAGCCGTTCTTCGATGTGTATATGTTGTAGTTTCTGTTTCTCTTAAGCGTGGTGTTCTTCGATGTGTAATAAGAAGAGTCTTAATCGTCCTAATGCTTTCGTTTTTAGCTTGATGTAGGAAGTGGGTGTTCTCACCTTGTAGTCTGTTTTTATTTATTTATTCCTTTTGAATTCACTTCTCCGAGTTCTGTTTATCTGGCTTCTACTAAATAGATCTAGGTTGCTCTGAGTATTGATCTAAAAAAGAAGTAACTTCATGTAAGGATGCAGTTCCTGCGAGGAGGGAAGTATGGTCAACCTCGAGATCATGTTTCCAAAATGAGGCTGGATTACACACAAGGTGCCAGTTCCCTAATGATGCTGGATTAGACACAAGGTGCAAATTCCCAGATGATGCTGGATTACACACAAGCTAGGTGGAGTCGTCAGCTGTTCGTGTCCTCGCGGCATTAGTAAAGGCTGAAAGAAAACGTGCAGCAGCCCTTGAGAATGTAGCTGAGTTCTTGAAGAAGCGAAAAGAGCAATCAGATGCTCTCTTCACCCAAGCCAAAGAAGAGATGGAAGAAGCCAGAAATAAGCTAGCACAGGCAGAGCAGGCTAGGCGTCTCCTGCTATCTAAAACTGTTGTCAATACAAAATTTCCTTCATAATAGCTAGGTTCAAATGTTTATCCAGTCAGCATGCCTGTTGTGATGTCCGTGCATCTATTGATGTGGCACAAAATGTTTTTTTCGGGTCATGTAATAACAACAATTACTTTCCAAACAATAACAGACGAAGCATTGGACATGGTATAGTTCACGC